>NC_046154.1:268369649-268614649 GCF_011064425.1 Rattus rattus
ATATAAAATACTGGCAGCATTCTCAATTTACTATAAATGGAACCTCAGAATGCTTGGTGGTATGACTGCTCTTGTCTCTCTAAGCCCCGTGGGATCCCGGGAAACAGCACAATGCAGGACTGAGTCCTTATCAAACCTGCTGCTCGCCTGCTGTCTGAGGAGAGGCCTTACCAAGGCGATGCAGAACCACCCATCAGTCACCTGTCATCGACTTCAGAATTCAAATCTTATAATAAGAGTTTACTAAAGTGCAGTCCATACATCAGGAACACAGGCCTTGCAAGGCCATGGCAGACGGTAGAGAGTGGCTAATACACAAAGAGACTCGATGCGGCTGGAAGTGTAATTCCACATCTTTGAGTGAAAACTAGATTTGTGAAGCCCTTGCTCTTTCTAATATTGAGCTTGGTATTATCTAGGAAACAAAAGAAGTTCACCAGTGGGAGCCGGCATCCGCCAACTGAGCACAATTAAAAGAAAACACAGGCACGGGCCATGCTTTTTAAACACAACGCATACTTTAAAGAAGCTGACTATTTATATAGAAATAACTATTGTTTTAAATTAACTAGAAGAGGAAACTGATACCCTGAGACTATTGCCTAGAAACTGTCAAACTGTTTGATATGTAATTGTCCAATTGTCTCACAAAAAAACTGTACATTTCTGGTTTCTGCTTGTGACAGATGTACATTCTGTATAGGAAGCCAGTGCCCTTAGGAAGGCTAGAGGAGGTCTGTGCGGTTATCATAAGAATACACACAATTATTAGAAACTCGTTTTGTAAAGCTTCCTATTTACTCAAACTGTCAAGTCCTAAAATAGTAAGGCCCTGTTCTAAGAGACTGAAAATGAGAAACAGAAACAACACGCAGCATAAGCCTAACGCCTATACCTAATTACATCTCTAACCAACTGGAATTTTGCTGACAATTGGGCTCTATTTCCGTGATTACATTAGGCTATTGTCTTCAGTATCCCAGCCCCACCCTCCCCAAAGCATCTGAAAGTGAAGAAAATATCATGAACACTTGTCACAATAAAAACACCAATTAAGGACTTTAACTGAAATCCTTGTTTAAAGAGCTTACATTTTAATTTATGATGAACACAAACTCCTCTTAAATGCAACACATGTCAGTTTTTCCCCTCTCCCTACAGAGAGCTTATGAGCTGCTGTCCATGGTGGCACCCGCTGGCTGTATGCGGCAACAGCGCCACCACAGAAACATCCAAGTTGCAGCCTATGTCTGCTTCTTAAGGCAGATGTGCTGGGTTGGTTGCATTTTGCATTGCCAACGTCTCCGTAATTCTAAGTTGCACGACTTCATTTGAAGCCATAGCTCTCAAAAGCATAAGAACCTCCCACACCCATGTGTAGTGGGAGAGGATGCCTTGATTTTCAAGATACGGGACCTTCCTCTGTGCTTCTCTATGAATCCCTTGGACACTTTAGCCCCTTTTAGACCCTCAAACTAAGCACCATCCTGCAAGCCAGGAAGTCTTCAAAAGCTTTGCTCAATCAATTTGCTGGCCGCTTTCTTTAATTGAAGTTTCCTTGAGACTGAACAGTATATTGAAATATAATTTGAAATATGGGCAGTAATGAATAACCAATGTCCACTGACTTCAAAAAGAAAAAAAAGTTTTAAAATTCTACAATTACGGTGATATGAGGCTGTGCTTCTGTGAACATCCCTTGAAACGATTTCAAAGTAATTGTAACAGTATCGTGCCCTTCCCCTGGCCACTGATGGGAAGGGAAGAATGGGGAGCGCTCCACGGTACTCTGCTTCAAGTACAGAGATATGCAGTAGAAATACCGTAAGGAAATTCCTCTGGGCAGGCACCACAGCGCCGAAACTTTGGGAGGTCAGTATCTTAACCAAGATTGAGCTATCTTGTTTCCTTCCCAAATCCATTCCACCCAAATGAGGCGTTTGTGTTACAATTTATTGTTCCCTAGACGCCCAAATCACCCATCTGCCTCTGGAGTTTCTAGTCGGTAATTAAGGCACTATCCATTACAACCGCCAAGTGCACCAAGTGAGGAGGAGGAGGGCGCAGGAAATGAAGGGGGAGAACCCACTTTAAAAGAGCCAGGCCCTGAGCGCACAGAGCCCTTCACCCCAGCTGGGACCCTCCGCCTGCCCACCCCAGTGCAGCGCGAAGCCAAGTTAGCAAGAGCCGCAGGGCCAGCTCCCCACGACACACAGGGGGCTTCGCACTGGGCCATACCTTGGAAGAGGAAGGCTTTCGTCCCATTATGCAGTCCTGGGACTTGGCGCACTCCAGCTGTGGACTCCCCAAGTTCTAACTCTGATAAGACGTCAATCTGTAGGGAGGGGTCCACACCAAGTCCCCAAACTGGTGGGAGTGGAGAGGGGTAGGAAAGAAAGGAAGAGAGAAAGAAAGGGGGCCATTAAAACGCAAGCTTCCACAGCAGCAAAGAAAGCACGCGTCTTGGAGACAATATTTGGAAGTGCTGACAAGAGGCAACACGCTTCTCCACAGGGAGAGCCTTACCTGGACGCGCTGTCAAGCTTAAAATAGCAGAGCGCTGGGTCCCATCTCCTGACCTACTTTAAGCCCCTCTCTGTACAAAGTTCCCCCACAGCCACAGACCCTAAGGGTGTGACCCGCCTTGCTGTCGCCAGGACAAGCACAGAAAGGACTCAAATGCAAACCCTCCAGAGGTCCCCAATCCAGAGGGAAACCGGGCGGCGACCCCATGGCGGGGAGCATCCCGGCCCAGCTCGGCGGCCACTCACCCGCTTCGAGCCCGAGGATCACGCAGAACGTTCTCAGTAATACCCGGGATTCCATGGCGTGCATCGTCTCAGTCCATCGTCTCCCTCTTTAAAAATAAAGATAAAAACCAAGAGGTACTGGGAGTGAAGCGGGAAAGCCGAGCTGGCCCCTCCTGCGACCGCCTCGGCGTCGCCACCCGGACTCAGACACCTAAGACCGAGTGGGGCGGCCCCCCCGGGTGCGCGCCGAACTTGGAGCCGCCTCTGCGCGCATCGCTCCCGCACGCGGCGGGCCGCAGCCAGGTCAGGCTCGCGGGGACCTGCGGAGACCTGCACCGAGCGGCGCCCCGCCGAGCCACGCGGCCGGGGCGCGCACGCGGAGGAAGGGAGGCGGCTCCGGGAAAGCCGGGCCGGGCCGCCCCGCACCCGTCCGCGCTCCCGCGCCTGAACCTGTTGGAAAGGCGGAGACAATGGCGAGAGCCTGGAGCCGCCGAGACCGCTCCGGGAGGGCGGGGCGCGAGCCGGGGCGCGGGCGGGCGGCCTCTTTCCCCCCCACCCCCCGCACACGCAGCGCCCGGTCCAGCCAACCCTGCCCGCAGCGATCCTCCACCACCCTCACCAGCCTGCAACCGCAGTCTCCGCTCGGGATCCTAGGATCTCAAGCCAAGTGCCAAGTTGATGGGCGGCGTTTGCACTCACCCCCTCGAAATCGGGAGCTTGTCTCCAAACCCGGCGAGAGAAAGGACCACCCAGCCGCAGAAGGCGAGGTTGCAAAGAAAGGCACCCGGCCGCCTCGGGCAAAAGAGGGAAGCCCTCACTTAGACGCTCACACCACTCGGCAGCCCCAGGCGCAGGGCACCCCCTCCCGGGCGGGAAAAGGAACCCAGCCAAAGCACACAGGACTCCTAGGTGAAGCTGGACAGGCTAGGGAGACAGGCGGAGATGGGTAGTGAGCAGGGGAAGCCTGGCCAGCCCTGACTGAGGGGCTCTCTGCCCAGGGCGGGGCGCTGGAGAGCCTCCAGGCACAGACAGCACACAGAACTTAGCTCGGAGCCAGGGGTTGCTGGACAGCTCCCGAAACACTGGAGTGCTTGCCAAATCCAAAGTCCAGGACCCTACACAACAGCAAGGGTCAAAGAGCAGACCAAGGGATGCTACTCACTGAGAAAAAGCAAGTGTGGGTACGTGTTAGAATGAATAGATGATACAGATAAGATGATGGATGGATGGATGGATGGATGGATGGATGGATGGATGGATGGATGGATGGATGGTTGGGTGGGTGGATGGATAAATGATGGATGGATGGATGGATGGATGGATGGATGGATGGATGGATGGATGGATGGATGGGTGGGTGGATGGATGAATGGTTGGGTGGGTGGATGGGTGAGTGAGTGAGTGGGTGGGTGGATGATGGTAGATGGATGCATGAATGGATGGATGGGTGGATGGATGGGTGGGTGGGTGGGTGGATGGGTGGATGGATGGATGAGTGGATGGATGGGTGGGTGGATGGATGGATGGATGGATGAGTGGTTGGGTGGGTGGATGGGTGAGTGGGTGAGTGGGTGGGTGGATGATGGTAGATGGATGCATGAATGGATGGATGGGTGGATGGATGGGTGGATGGATGGGTGGATGGATGGGTGGGTGGGTGGGTGGATGGATGAGTGGTTGGGTGGGTGGATGGGTGAGTGAGTGGGTGGGTGGGTGTGTGGATGGAAGGATGGATAGATGGATGATAGTAATGAACGGATAGATAGATAATAGATGGATGATATGATGGTAGGTAAGTAGGTAGGTAATTCATAGTCAGATAAGTGTACTTTTATTAACCAAAAGATTGGGCCTAGGAGACTGAGAAGCCCTACCCACTGTTGACCATACTCACATAGACTTTATCCTACCCCCTCCCCATACATTCTTAGGACTAAAAGAGTGGGGTTATTTGTGGTTCTTAGAAGACCAAATAAATACATTAAAAATCAATGGCACATATTTTTTCACGAGCTACCTAAATTTAGCATTGAATTTTTAAGTCAGTTATCTTCCATTATGGATAAGTTAAAGAGTTTCAAGAGTGAGTTAAATGTCCATCTGTTTCCAGAGAGTTCTGAACCCTCCGCTGATCAATTGGAAAACCCCTTTCAACAAGACCTGACCCAAACACAGGTAGTCTGAGGCTCCTGCAAACAAGGTATGTCACACATTACATACATAATATCAGACATTGCAATATGATGGGGGACATCTCTACCTACGTTCTTAGAATATTTAAGGGAGGATCAGAATTTTGGAACTTCATTTATAGTATTCGTTAATGCCCCCTTAATCAAAATTTTCACTAAATTTTAAGACAAATCTTGTAAGCTTTGAAAACTATTCCAATGCTCCCATGTAAGGAGCAGTGGGCAGTTGTATGACATCTCAAATTTGCTAAAATATACCAAATAAAATAAATAAAAAGGAAACTATTTATTGGGCTAAAGGTCTTTCTACAATAATACATTCAAATGTTGAACAATATAATAGCAACATATATCACATCAAAATAATATCAAATATAATATCAAATCATATCAACAATGGCTACATAAAATGTGTATTACTGAACAGTGCTGTTTAAATTGTGGTTGGAAGGGAAGCTAGAGGAATGTAAGTAGAGACACGTGCCGGGTATCCTCATGACATTCCTACCTGGGGAATCGGACTGTGGATCCAAGTGAAGCCGTACAAGAAGAGTGGTGAGCCAGAGGGTTACAGCAAACTCTAGTGTGGAAAGGGGGACCCTCTCTCCCAGACCCTCGGGCAGAGAGCAGTGCTGGCACGAACTTGGTGTTGGCACAGTAAGGTTCACTTTAGAGTCCTAGAGAAATGTCCAATACCAAATCTCTGACGTTTGAACCAGCTGATTTTCTGACTTACTACCTAGGAGATACCTATTTAAAAAATAACGTATTGACTACCAGGGTGCTCGCCCAGTGTGCAGAGGTTCTACTGATAGAGGGCCACATGGATAGGTGTCACATCACACGTCTAATCCCAGCACTCAGAAGATGAAGAGGACAGGATCAGAACTCAAGGTCATCTTCAGCGACATTGTGAGTCCAAGACCAGCTCAGGTTATGTGAGACCTTGCTGTTTCTCCATAAATAAGCAAACACATAAATTGGCCACAAAATAAAATTTTGGTCAAAATGGTTGATCATACTAGACTTTAAAGGCTCCTCTCTCATTATAAGCACGTATTCATGCCCAGCACTTGATTCATAAGTGAGATTTACACTAACGAAAGAAATCCCCCAACATGCTAGGAGAGGAGAGGTGGAGCTTGGCTGGTGCGGTGATCGGGAGAAAGTGGGACACGGGGTTTCAGATGCCACCGGAACCCTAAGATGAGGTAAATTTTATCATACGCACTAAATAATGGACTATGACCAAAGCCAGAAAGGGTGAGACAACTCCTGCTCCATTTGACAAGTGAAAGAACCTTGGCATGATTACAATGACATCTGCTACATCAAGAGGGAAGGAAATGCAGAATGGCGAATATTTCGGAAACCACAAGAGGCTTCTCGAGTACTGGGAAATGTCTGATGGTTCTCTCCTTTCTATATTGCTACTAGAACAAACTGTTACAAGTTTAATTGCCTAAAACAGCAAAATGTATCATCTCACAACCCCCTTCATTGTGACTCCATCGTCAGTCTCTGCATGCTCTATCAAAGAACTGAATAGAGCATCCATCCTGCACGCTTGGGAGGAGAGTTCCAGGCACTGCCTTTTTAAACAGTGCAGCCCACCTTGGCTCATTCTCCCTTTTTGTCTTCAGAGCCACCCACACTAAGGAAAGTTCTATTAGACCCCTCCAGTTCTCAAAATACAACTTGAAAATCTTCTCTGATCAAACAGGATTTGTACAATAATATTAGAACCGTTTGCACATCCCAGGATAATTACTCCTTTTTAGCCTTAGCCCTGGCCATGTAAAGTATTATATCCAATTCTAGGGGTTAGAATATAGATATCCTTGGATGCCCATCCTTCTAACAGTCAAAATACTTAGAAATTATCTAAATAGGTATAGATTTTCATATGTAAGATAACACAGATATAGTAAAGGGACCCATAGGATAGTAAGGTCTATATAACTTAACCTAGCTCAACTCCAATGTAAATGGTAACACAGGTGTCTGCATAGATGAAGGGACATGTTTATATTCTCTGTAACACTAGTTAAAATACTGCACAGCGATGTGAGTCTAAAAACACAATAGTTGAAATGGAGTTCAAAAATATCAAAGTAAATTGAAAGAAAGTTAAAGAAAAGTTTGTGGAACACAAAATTCAAGTAACAAAAGTAAATAATAAAGTTGTAGACAACAGTTCAACCACTAAAAATTACAATAAATGTAAATGGCCTAAAACAAAAGACTGAGTTTTTTCACAATAGATCTGGAAATATAAATTAACTAACTACATGTGATTAAAAAGGGATCACTTCAGAGATAGTAAGTTCAGTTTAAGGTAGAGGCTTTTTAAAGGTATCTTAAACAGAAATACATCAAAAGAGAGTTGAAGTAGCTACAAAACTATTGAGTACGTAAGTTTTCAGCAAAACAAATTAATAAGATAACAAATGTCTACCATTCACGGTCAACTCATAAGTGCTCAGCCTTCTATGAACACAGGGCAACCTCAATGCTACGGCACACACCAGGCAGCAAGGCATCAAAATACACGGGATATTTACTCCCCAAAGAAACTGTGACAGAACCAATGCAAGAGACAGGTAAATCCACAGTAATGTTTATAAACGTCCATATTCTTCTCTCATAATCAGTACACATCTCTAGTTCCATCCATACTCAGCACCAATTGCACTAGACATCTGAAGAAGAAATAGCATCTGGTAATCACAACTTTTCCAAAAAATAAGAGTAAGAAACATCCTCCACTCTATTTTTATGAAGCCATCACTATTCTAGACTAAAATTCGACAAACGAGTACCAGAAAAGCAAGAATCAGAACACAAATACTAAATATACCTTTGAATAGGAACACAAAATCTTCAACAAAATATTAATAAGCCAACTGCCAATGCGTAGGAAACAATACCGCAAACATGAGGGGTTCGTTCTGGTAATACAAAGCTGATTGAATTCTCTAACATCCATCAAACCAAACCGCTGAATTCATCATTTAAAGAAGAAAATCATAGGATCATATCAATTGGTACAAGGACAGCATTTGACAAAGTTCAACAGCTAACCATGAAATAGCAACATCTGTTCTCAGGAGTAAAATTAGAAAATAATGATGTAAATCTATTAGGTCCACGGAAAAGGTTCTGTACCTGACCTAAGAACGGAAGATTCTGTGGCAAGTTGCAGTCAATGGACTTGAGAGTAAGAGAAAGGAACAAAAGTCATTTGTTTTTAGTTTTCATCACATCAGTTTTCCCTCTGCAATGTGGTTAGCTCATGTGAAATTTTCAAAGCACCCATGAAAAAAGATCTGAAGAGCGACTTTCGCATATCAAAATATTCGTAACATAAAACATGCAGCAAGTGACCGATACACTAATATCAGAGAATGACTGAAAGTATAATTAATTCAGAAACATTCACAGTGCATTAAAATAATTATTTAATAATCTAAAAAAATCATAGGGGAGATTTTCCATTGATAACTGTGGAGCACTGCTAAGGAAATAAGGACAAAAAGACATGCAGTGCCCGTGGATAGGATTTCCTGTTGGTAATGCATTCATTAACTTCATACTGAGCTAAAAATGCAAGACGATCCTAACCAGAAGGCTCTTTACAGTAACCAGCGAGTTGATCATCAGTTGCATGGAAAATACAAAAGCCAAGAGCATTTTTGGAAAGAAAGATACTATTACAGGATGTGACTTCCAAAATACACAATAATGTTGAACACATCCGGGTTGCGTGGTTTGAGGTTAAACATTGAGGTTAAACAGAGCAAAGGGTATAGAAACATGTGTGTCTATGCATATTTAACTTGAACAATATAAAAATCTATCGATGAACAGGAACAATCTTTTGAACAATTGAACATCTCTGTGGAAAGTGGGGACAGGGAGAAGGAGGGATCTTGAGCCTTGTGCTGTCTACAGTAGTGACCTGAGCTGGAACATAAACCGGACTGTGAACACTAAAGTGTAACACTTTCAAAAAGAATGTCCATGACTTGGGTCTTAAAGTGGTTTTTAAACAGGAGGAAAAATGCATGTGTATTTTAAATGATACATTGTACTTCACTAAAATTGGCTTTAAGCTTTTTGGAAGATACCATTAGGATGGTTAAATGTTACACAATAAGAGAAAATATTTTCAAAGACATCTCTAATAAAAGATTTGATTTCAAATTATATTTAAAGGCTTGAATAAAACCAAAGAAACTTAAGGAAAAGCATGACATTTGAATGAACAATTTACCAAAAACAGACATAAAGAAGATTTAAAAAAAAAAAAACATAGACAATGTCCCAACATCAGTAGTCAGTACAGAAATACAAACCAAAATTCAGCAGATTAAGTATTACTGGAAATGCCAAAAATAAAAATTTTTTCAAAGTCTGACAATGTAAAACAAACTTTAAAAGAGTCTGATGCAGTGTGACCCAACCTGGAATCCCCCACTAGGAATCAGAAGGTAAAGGTCTTTTGGAAAACTCTCTGGAAGCTTCTCACAGAGCAAGGCATTCACTACTGTACACCCTTAAGGAACGAAAATAGATCCCCGTACCATTTCAGAATGTGTAAAACCACTTTATTTATCTTAACCACATAGAGGTAACAAAACAGATGACTGTGGACTGTAGTACTTCACACTGTGGAATATTACCCAGCAATGCAAAATACTGAACCAACAATGAAGCATAATGCAGCACAAAACACAGTATGAGGGCTCTTGCTCCGCTTTTACTTTTTAATAAAGCATATTTTATTATTCGTATGTCTGTATATATACTATATATATATGTGCATGTGTGTGTGTGTGTGTGTGTGTGTGTGTGTGTGTGTGTGTGTGTGAGGGACAGGGGTGCACATGTCACATGTGGAAGTCTGCAGACAATCCCATAGGAGCCATGGGAGCCGTGATCACCTTCCACCTTTATGTAGGCTCCAGGGACAGATCTCGGTGCTCCCCACCCACTGGGTTCTATCCACTGCACCACCACACTGGTCTCGCTGTTCATCCTCTTCTCCTCATTGCACGTTGACAAAAAGAGAATCTCTACTTCTGCTTGAGTTCACAGGGAAGAGCGGCTAGTACGTCTCCTCAACCCGCCCACACATAGTCTGAAGCCTCCCTTACTCCACGTGGGGTTTGAAAGGAAATTATTCTTAAGGCTGTGAAGTTTTGTCAAAACATAAGACATAAAATAGTTGAAAGATCCTGGAAGCAAAGCTGGACTGGGAAGACTGTAGAAGATGAAAAAGATACTGTCAAAAAAAGTAAAATGAAAAGAGAAGCTAAGAGGGGAAACAGAAGAAAGGAACAGTGTAGCAAACCGGCTAGTGTTCTCTTGCTAATTGTGCTAGGCAAAAATACCTGTTTGCATTGCAGGCTAAAGGAAGCCTGCCCTCAGCTGGATTTGATTGTCAATAAAGAATTGCCATACAGCCAAGGCTGGGCAAAGGAGAAAGAGGGACTCACTATGACCCAGAAGAGACAGACGAACAGATTTAGAGCTGCAGAGGGGAGATGGTCTGAAATGTAGGAATAAAGGGAAAGTGGCCCCGGAAAGGCTGCCCAGAAGCATCTTGAGCAGCAAAGATCAATGGGCTTCACAGAAGGGAACAGACAGCAAAGTTAAGAGTAGATTCAGAAGTTGTTGAGCCAGGAGTACCAGAGGGAAGGGCATGCTAGCTGCAGGAGGCTTGCAAGTGCCCAACCACTGAGCTAGTGGGGCACGTTAAAAATAAGCTTGTGTGTGTGTGTGTGTGTGTGTGTGTGTGTGTGTGTGTGTGTGTGTGTGTTTCATCCAAAAATAGCTCGTGGGCAGGTGCTCAAGGGCAACCACTCACCTCAGCAGAGCAGAATGGTTACATTCAGAGGAGAGACATTGCTGGCTTCCCTTGCAGCACAGCTCATGTTCCAGCGTGGACCACGTGCCTGTCGGAAGGCTTGGAGGACAGCGGGTTCCAACCAACGTTCTTTGTGCTCAACACATACTTTGAATGATCCACACGACCCAACTAAAACTCTGGGAAGTAAAAGCAAGTCTTCACACATAGCTCTAAGCCCCTTCACTGCAGGGCCAAGACACAACCTCCTATACACCTGCTAACAGTGTCTCATGATAACTCCCGCCTGTCCACCTCAGAGCTGCTGGGGGTCAAGTCCGTCTTGACAGACAGTATAGGAATGGTAGCCCCACCTGTGGTCGTCATAAGCAACCACATCACATCAGGGTTGGGCTATTCCTGTCATTCAATATTGGAATCTGTCGTGACAGTGTGAAATGTTAATACTTAGAATCAATCAATAGGAAAACATACAGAAAAACAAAACAAAATAAAAAACAAAATAAAAAACGGAGCTGGGAATGTGGGTAAGGTTAAAATACAGGCATAGCTTTCTGTGCAGTCTGAAATACGGACTTACCGATTGCCTGAGCCTCTAACACTGTGAGGTATTGGTTCACATGCTCATCCTGCCACACAGGCCGTATTTTTAACTGCCAACAGTCAGGCCTGGTGAGCACCGGCTGCTTTTTGCCAGCACATTTCAGTACTTAATGTTCATCGGACTAGAACGAAGCATTCTCGTGGAGCCAGCTGCTCTGCTGGCTCCTGGCCTTGTTTGCGGCTGCTATTAAAGGATAAGTCTGTGCTTAGCATTAAAGAGTGTCTCTCTCCTGGAGGGCTAAAGGCCAGCATATTCTAAGTAATATTCTGAGATTGGCATTGCCTCAGCCGCTCGCCCTCTGCATCCTGTAACTTACCTCCACATACACTGAGAATAGAATCATTAATACTTCTATCTTCAAATGAACGTTTTTGTTGGGTTCCCCCACCCCGTTATCACTAAAACTAATTTTTTTCCTAAGAGTATGCATAGCCTTTATCTTAAAGAAAATGTATTGAGTGCAGCTCTCAAGACGCAATGGTTCAAAGTCCCGAATCATCGTGGAACTCTAGCCGCAAGGGCTTAGCGGCCACCATTAGAATCTTCTTTGAGGTAAACACAGAGCTTCTGGAGGAGAAGCTCAGGCAGGCTTCACAGATGCAGGGCTTAGGGACTGGATAAGGTGGGCTGGCATCTGAAAGGGCTGGCGTGGGCCCAGACTCAGCATTAACTCAAGCAGTGCCTGTTCACACCATCCCGCCCTCCAGAAGGACGAATGGCCCGAGAGGGCTGTCACCACTCCAGAGCAGTGTCTGCCTGTCTCCAGCTTTACTCTCCTGGCCAAAGGCTAAGCCCGAGAACAAGAACAGAAAGGCGAAGCAGGTGGCGTACAATCCTCGTCACCCTTGTCCCTCCTGGCTCAGGGCCACGACAGGAAGCAAAGGGTTCTTAGGAGACATCCCCACGATTTTCAACCCTGTGATAGAAATAGGTGAAAAATTCTTCATTTTCAGTGCAAGTCACCAAAAGCCTAAGGATTTTCTCCATATGCACGCAGCTACCTAATTCAACTAGTCGGTCTCCTTCTAAATTATGCATCTCTGTGTTCATGAAGGTCTGGTTATGTGATGGGTGTCATCCTCTGGTCACAGAGTTTTCGTGCCCCGGTCAAAGTAGGACTTTGGTTAAAGAGCCCTTCTGGAGGGTCACATAGTAAATATAATTTCTATGTCTGCATCTTCACAGAAGCCGTGCACTGTTTCCGTGCTCATCCCACGGACTGTCCCAGTAGACTGTCCCAGTCACCCACATGAAAGCTGACCGCCCTACCCAGGTCTCTCTGCCTTCTCATGGGGTCTCCCTTGCTACCAGTCCAGTGCTTCCTGACTCTTCTCTGGCCGACCCACGCAACCCTGCTATGGGAGCTTTGCACGTGTTGGTCCCTCTATCTGGAAAGCTCTTCAAAACAGCCCGTGGCTTGTCCCTCCATCATTGCCAAATGTCAGATCCTTAGTGAGGACGCCAAACGTCCCCCACATGAAACTCCCGCTCTGGGCAGTCACGTGCCCAGCACATCTCTCTGCTCTCCCTGTTGCCCTCGTGTGTTCACACGTTTTTCCTTTGCATTGGCGTTTGTGATTCTTGTCTCCATCCCTCACTGGGGGACCGGAGATCCAATCTCCACAGATTCTGCTTCCTGCTTTCTTATTTATACGTGCAGCAGTGTCTGGTATGACGCAGGCCACCTGAACACGGCAATGTATACAAATGCACCTAATGTGCCAGGCACACAGTAGGCACTCAAAAGGCACCAATCATTACTTAGAATTGATGAGACTGAAAGCGTCCGAGTTGGTGTTTTTTGATGGAGATCTAAGTTGCTGGGGGAAAAGAATCCCTGTGTTAATTTTGCAGCATTCCTGTAATACAGTTTTAACGATGGAAAGCAAATGGAAGCTTATTTTTACTGGTGAGATAAATAAGTATTTCTAGCTCTTACTGGTTGCACACAAAAACGTGCCTCGAGATATCTTCAACGTATATTAGTTTCCTCCCCCTTCCACAGCAAAACCTAACAAGGTGACTGACAACCATTTGCCAATATTTCCGGCATATTGTTAACTTGCTGCCTTTTCTCTTTCTTCATCTCAACACCAGACTTTGTTTTTCTTTGTTTTGACTCCAATCATCCTTACTCCTATAGAAGACACGCGATTTTAACTCACAAATTCAGTTGTGAAAAAAAAAAAAACCATAGCTTTATTTTCTATACCTCATCTTCAATTTAAAGTACCATTTTTTTCTGCTGGAAGAACAGTGGCTTGTCTTTTGAGTGTCCCTGTTCTGAAAGCATGAACCCTTAAAGTCTTAGGATCACTGCATCAGACAGACGCACGTTCAGGACGGATGGAGAAAGCGGGGTGCACAGAGGTGAAATGTTTTCACCAAGACCATACTGTAACTGATGATGTCAGAGCTGGAGTTCAAAGGCAACATGCGTACAAAGTCCATTCTCAAAACATCTCCCCTAGTAACCCCAAGACAGCCTGGCTGCGGCTCTCACAAAGCTGCTAGATGACATGTGTCTCAGTTTCCCGCTACTCTCCATCATCTGCCTATTATGAGGTGCTCCTTACTCGCAGGACACACCCTTGTTCCTTCTCTCCTGTCATTGTGAAATACCAAAGTTGTAATGCCAAATGGACTGACGACAAGCGGAGAGGTGTGGGCTACTCCAGAAATGATGCATGGAGGCACAGGAACAGGTCTTTCTGGAACTCTCCACACTCTTGGCCTTACATCCTCCTCGTGGAATGGAATTATTGATAATTCCTGTATTCACGATTTCTAAAGCTAAGGCCTTTTCAGCTCCAAGACGCTGTTATTCCAAATGAAAAATGACCATATCTGGTAACACAATAATTAACTCACAATTTGGCTAATAGTTGTTTAGAACAAACGGCCAGCCCTGACTCGATTGACAGGATTATCTTAGCACAGGGAAGTCAAGGCCTTCTGTCCGTGATTAGTGCCTCGTTTCTGCTACAAGAAGGGAAAGGGAGAGTCTGGATTTCTCGCTACAGATCGCATAATAACTTGTCCCAAAGCAAGCTGGCTGCAGGGCTGGAACCTAACTGTGTCTTCATCCCCAGAGCCGACACGAGTATGGTGGCTGAGTCCCACAGGCTTCCTAACTATGAAGGACCACACAGCACCTGGCAACGATCATTCAGGAGAATGCCTGAAGCACAAGCCTCGTCTATAGACGTGTTTCTCCAACGATGGCAAACAATTTGCTTTATTTATTTATCTATTTATGTGTGTGTGTGCTTGCCTACATGACTTTATGTTCACCCCCTGTGCACAGGAACTGTGAAGGTCAGAAGAGGGCACTTAATTTCCAGAAACTGGAGCTGCAGGCAGCTGTGAGCTGCCCAGTGGGCTGTGGGACCCAGTGCGGCTCCTCAACTGGAGCATTACGCACTCCTGACCTGAGACATCTCTCCATCCCAGACTACCCCATTAAAATGCATAATCATTGCATATCAGCAGATTACAGAATTTAAAATCTGTATAATTAAAATACAATGGAGTGAACATCTAGAAAAATACACTAAAAAAAGACACAAAATCAACAGATCTAAAATCGCCTATCGATAAACTCAATCTCAATGAAAGGGAAGAAGGCATGGAAGGTATAGAGACAGGGCATCAAAACCGAGAAGTTACTACAACAGAATGGATACTTGCTGAGTACGCACACGGCTTTCCTCATTTGCTATCAAACAAGCAAAGCACTGTAAGGGAGCACCATTCCTCGGCACTGGGTTGTCTCCTACACTCTGAGGAGCAGCACGGATGTCAGTTGCTCTTTAGTCGTTAGCCTGCTAGGCGGGGTTGGCAGTGACGCTATTCATAGGGTTAGCACACATCAAAGACTCTCTACATAATCAAACCAGTCTCTCTACATAATTTAATTTCCATCTGACATAAGGTAAGTGACGCTAAATCTTCAAATTTGTTCTTTAATTCCTATCAGTCAATAACTAAAACTGCCTCGTGTAACGTTTACGTTCTGTGGCAAGAGTTGGAGGAGGTGAGGGATCTGCTGCTTTTAGGTGTGCATCTTTTAACAGAAAGAGAAATTGCAGACACACTTCACACGTCAGAGACGCGATGATGTGTCTCATGGATGTATAATGCCAAGATCTCCAAGCGCTTCATCGATAATATTGTTATGTTGTCAGGTAACGATCTACAGAAATTGATTTTCCAAGCCTCTCTCAATTTTACCTATTATCAAAAGATAGCGTACATCCTTTCCTCGCATCTTTGTATCTGGATAATTGAATGCATCTATGATGTGTGAGTGTGCACGTGTGAGTGCGTATGTGTACATATGAGTGTGTGAGTTCCGTGTGTACGCATGTGCATGTATGTGTGCTGTGCACATGCATGTGTGCAAGCACATGTGAATAAGTGTGTGCGTGCATGCACACACCTGTGTGTGTGTGTGTGTGTGTGTGTGTGTGTGTGTGTGTGTGTGTGTGTAAGCCTATACTGTCCAGTTTGTAACTTACAAACACTGAAATGACATCAACTTATCTGGCAGGAAAACCATGTTTCTGCGTTGGCGTAGTTAGGGTTTTATGTTCCTAGGGATTCTGGGTCGGGGCTTGTCCCTGGAGTGGCCTTGCTAACGCTATGGCTGATAGGGCATTGGTGGCCCTCTCCTGGTTCCTCATCTACTTCACATGAAACTGAGTTATCAGACAAAAGGCCAACCTGAACGCAGAACCCCTCTTTACCCTGCTGTCTTACCATGCTTTCTCCCCTTGCACATGCACCAGCCATGACATCTACTGCAGGCCCTCACCACAGACCTGCAAATGAAGCCACCCACCCAACCTCAGGCCTTCAGCCTCTATGTCTGGGACCTAAACGGAGCATGTTTCTTCCCACATTGTCCAGCCTGAGCCATTGTGTTGCAATGAAATGGACACAGCTTCTTCCCTGTTTCAGATATTCTAAACAAAACATCTTCTATAATCATAACTCAACACACAAAACACGCTTATGACCGGCTCCCATACCCTTCAGAGTATCACATAATGAAGACAGCAGTGTAGGACGCAGCACATACACTTTTGCCATGTTATTGGGCAAACTATTTCCTTGACTCGCATTTTTCTCCAAACGAGAACTCCTCCATGGATGAGTGCGTGTACATCACTCTGACAGGCGCCATTCCCGACTGTTTTCCTGAGCTGGCAAGTGCGCCATTAGCGCGTGTTTCTTTAAAGTTAAGCTGCCAAGTGTAGAGGCAGGCAGTGATCAAGTGTGTGTACAGGTGCCGTTGGAATTTCTATGTATTTCCACGTTAGTTTGTTTCAAGCAATTTGTAAACTGGTGCCATGGGGTGGGGGGTATCTACCAGAGCACAGGGGAGTCAGCTCTTGTTCATCTCTCCAGCCTCTCACCTCAGAGAGCCTCCCCTGGCTCCTCTGTCCCCTGATGTATACACCGTGCCCTCTCCTGCTTCATGCCTTCCACCTCACATGTCTGCATGCTTCCTCCTTACAAGCGTGTGTTTGACACATGTTCTCTTCTGGAGTATGTTCCAAGGATACAGACCATTCCCCGTTTGCTTATCAACAGATTCCGGATGCCGCAAACATTAACGGTGTGAGTATTCACTGAATATGTTCCAAGGATACAGACCATTCCCCGTTTGCTTATCTACAGATTCCCGATGCCGCAAACATTAAAGGTGTGAGTATTCACTGAGCTTCCCTTTGTTTACAGAGCCAGGCACAAAAAGGGCTTACATCTTTGCTTAAAATAATAAAAGATAATATTTTCAGACCCGTTGGATGGGAAAGGTGGAAAATGCTTCCTTCCTTTGATCAAACATCCAGGCCCATTCTCTGTGAGTCTTTGGAGTCTGGGCTTTTATGAGGAAGAGAAATAAAGGGACAAAGGGAAAGTGGAGAGAGATGGGGTGAGGAAACAGAGACAGACAGAGGAGGCCAAGTTGAACCCAGAGTATAGAAGCACGGTTTTCTACACTGATCATTTGTCCTGACCACGGTGGTCTCCCTCTGTCTTTGCAGGCTTCCTCTCAGCCCATTCTGACTTGATGAAGTCCCACCCAGCTCGCATGGGTTTTGCCTCCATGATGGGCACTCTCCCTCCCCCTCCCCTTCCCTCTCCCTCCCCTCCCCCTCCCCCCCCTCCCCTGCCCCTCACCCTCCCCTCTCCCTCATGATGTGCTGACTCACTCAGTTCTTTACACCTGTACCATGGGGTACCCGTTTCTGTTGTGGCCCACACCACACCAGTGCTACCAAGTTGTTTCGTCCTCTATTTCCCCTCTACCTAGCACACTCCTTCCACAAAGGCGAGAATGCGTTATTCTTCTTCCCACTACTGTAACAAAATACTTTATATTGTAATTACAAAAACAACAGAAATGTATTGCTTACAGCTTGAGAAGATTGAAATTCTAAGATCAAAGACCAATGAATGTGGCATCAGATGGGGACTTGCTCAATGCTTTATAAAAGGTGCCTCCAAGGTTTGGTTACAAAATGGAAGAGAATGAAGATCTTCATAAGGAAACTCATCTCCTTCACGAGGGCTCTGCTGCCTTCGGGATTGAGCCCTGTCCTACAGGTCCTACGAGTCACTGTCATCACATTGGGTATCAGCTGTCAATGCACTCGTTAGGAGGACGCGCTTTCCAGACACAGCAGCGAGTTCAGACGTCAGTGCCTGTTTGCTAGGGTACTGAGTGAAGAGGAGTGAGGGTCGGGGCAGCGAACGGAGGATGGAGAAAGGCTCAAAAAGGATGACTATGTGGGGCCATGACTGGAAGTAAGGTCAACTAGTAAAAGGAAGTCCAAAGCGTGAAGAGAGGAATGGCAGAGGTGTGGGAGAAAGGATGCGTATTTTAAAGAAGCACAAAACATTCCCTCCAGTTACTTCTAAAACCATGTGATATCCTATAAAGACCACTGTGATGTCCTATAAAACTCTCTGTTTGTTTGTTTGTTTGTTTGTTTGTTTGATTTCACTGCATTTACTTTCTCGCTTTGCTTACTAACTTACCTTTCTGTCAACCGTTTGCTGAGAAGTACATCAGGGAGGGTGTCAGGCTGTATTCCCTGAAGGGGAAGGCAGGGAGCGGAGCAGATTAACATCAGTCAGAGCATGGTCAGAGCAGACGCCATGGGCTCAAGTGAGAAGGAGAGGCCATCGCCACCACCACCACAGCTGCTGCTGCTGCTGCTGCCTCCACTACCACCAGCACCGCCACCACCACCCCACCCCACCCCACCCCACCCCACCCCACCGCCGCCACCGCTGGCCGCCACCTGCAGCAACTCTGCTCTTTTGCCCTTTGACCCGCAGTCTTTCCCTGAGATGGCATCCCGAGCGAGATTCCTCTACACGATGACACATCCTGAGTCCTGGGCTATCTGGTGCTAAAGGCATACCAGATTCAGATCTCTTCTAAATTTAAATGTAGCAAATAGGTAAATAAAGTTCCATATGTCATACATTATTTTTACTTTTCCAAACTTTCTGCAGCATGGAAATAAACCCCATCCTGTCTAGTGCCACACAGTGTGAGCTCCTTTCTGTCCTTGTTAATGCACAATTTGCTGACGATTTGTGTTAAGTATGTAATGATCACGTAGTGGCCTAAGGGACACAGCTCCTTTTAGCCAGCCTTAGACTATCAGAGATGACATTTGAAGTCTTTGATTGTTTTATGAGTTTTAACATGGGTGATGTGGTGGAAATCAATTTATTACTCAGAAATGTATTTTGGTTATAGCCACTTAGTGCTTATGGGGAACATAAATTAAGCTTAGCTTTATATGTTCTTTTAAACAGAGCTCAACTGCATTCTGGCTTCTAGCAAGCACTGTAACACAGTGCAGAAACGGAAACAGACTGTATTGTGTACTACATATTCAATTAACTGTTGGTACAATTCATGTTTCCATAACTTGTAATCCCGTGACAGTGAGGGGAGGTTTCAGTCCCTTCACATAAGAACCCCGCTCTGGAAGCTGTTGTAGAGGTCATGGCTTAACCAACAGAAAGGAAAGGAGCAACCAACAGATAAAGGTGTGAGTCTCCAGACAGGGAGGGGGAAGGGGTCACGTTCATCCTCAGATTTGATATTCCCATGGATGGAGATTAATCAAAAAGATAGGAAAACGGAGAATTAAAGAGCAATGTTGAACAGAAATGCAGCCTTCTACAACCTTGCCCTGGGCACTTAGAGATCACAGAAGATCACTCCAGAATACCATCTACATCCCGGCACGAGTGGGTGTCATCTCAAGGCAAAGGGCGACCGCATGATATTACTGCATTGGTCCAGTTAAAATGAGCAAGGCAAACAGCATAGATTAAAAGAAGTCCTAATGAATCAGATTTACGTGTATTTTGGCATTGCTTCACAATAGTTTGTTTTTATTTATGTAAGTAGTTTGTAGCCATAAAAGTATGTGATAAAAATGCTTCTTCAGAAACACACGAACGTAGTTTTTAAGTCTCCGCTGCAAACTGTCCCAGGAAGCTGCAACCGTGAAGGCAGAGTGTGGTACCCTTCCTCACTCAGGCCCCTTGTGTGTATGTCGTTCTTTACTTTGTGTATTCACACTATAAAATCTCACTCTCCAGCTCCCCCCAGATCAGATGTCACCAACACCGTCCCAGGACACAGCCTTCCTCCTTGAGAGTCACCGCCTTTGCTCGGTGGCCTTCTATGATCAATACAAATACGGGTGGAGTTCACTGTGTTACCTCACCACCTAGTCTGTCTATGTTGGTAAACACTCAGAAGTTTGGAATTTTCTTCTGTGCTTATTTACAGAGTGCTCTGGTCTGATGGCTTGAGCTGGGGAAAGTGAGGCATTTAAGTGCACTCTGAGAAAGGAAAACATGCAGAACTCCAGAGTTACATTTTCCTCAAAGTAGTTAAAATAGTGACTACTCAGTAAGGTGGGAAAGGGGCCACCAGGACAGGTAAATGTTTGGCTAAACTTGAAAACAAATAGACCTGTTATTAAAGGCTGAAAGTTGTGCCAGTTCGGAACCAAAAATTGTTAATGGTTGCTAAAATACATATGCCTATGTAAGCAGGAACTAAATATCTAAATATACAGCAAAGCTTGCAAAAAGGGAAAGTACATATTATAGTTCAAAATATCCAACCAAGATTGGCTTCATAGTCTCCCTTAACAGGAGAGTCCTAACATCCCCAATGCCTGGTTAAGTAAGCTTTTGTTAATAAATAATGGAAACTAACAAGATTTATGAAATTTAATCAAGTCTGCTAGCAATTGTTAAAGATACTTTATGAATGAGAGACACACGAGAATCTTCCCAAGGCTCACACCCCAAAGGGAGGTGTGGCTAATCAATGAGACGTGTCTGTGTGCGTGAGGAAAGTGCTGGGTGAAGCAGTAATTAAACCATGATGTGCTGAGCACAGGGACTGACAGAAACGGGAGGCCAGGGAAATTCTCAGAACGGGGAGGAACCTAGCCTGAACTAGGCTTCAGAGGTAAAAACAAAGTTACAGAGGGCTGGACAGCAGATGCAATCATTCCTCCGTGTTGAAGAATGAAAGCACAGTTGGTCAGTCCTACAAGGTGGGAAAGCATGAGTGGACAGCCAAGTGTGGCTCTGGCTTTTCTCAGGGACACACATGGCCTGCATGTGGTACTGGATAACAGGACACCTGACTCAGTATCTGATGGACTTGGGCACATTACCCCCTATCCTCCTGTAATCCCTTTCTCATTCCTACCTTCCCTCTGCACTCCACTTGTCTTCCTAGACACTTTCATTTCTATTTTCATATCATACACACACATGAACATGCACACATGCACATGAACACACACATGCACGTGCACATGCTTGTTGTTTTATATCTATATAAAATCTAGGTGCCACAAAGGAGAGAAAACAAGTCCCAAGGCTGACTTAATTTACTCAGCATGATTGTTTATTTCTAGTTGTATTCTGTTTCCGGGAAATATTACTATCCCTTATGACTAAAATATGAGGCATCATATGAGCCAACAAGATGGCTTATGGGTAACAGTACTGGCCACCAAGTCTGATAATGAGTGCGATCCCCAAGACCCACACAGCAGTACAAAAGAACCAAGTCCCAAAAGTTGTCCTCTGACCTCCACACACATGTCCATATAAGTACATACATACATGCATATGTATATACACACACATACATACAACTAAATAAGTGTAATTTAGACTTTTCCACACATGCCCCATTTGCTGTACCCATTCCTCTGTAATTGCACACGTGGGTTAGTTCCACGACTTACCTACTCTGAACCAACGATGAGAAGCACGGCTGTGATGCGTGCTGACTTGGCATCTTCTGGACAAGCACCCAGGAGGCGCCCTGCTAGGGCATGCAGACTGCTGTTAGCTTTCTGAGGAACCTGCATCCCGACAATGACTGGAGCTGTTGCTGTTACTTAGTCCTTTGTAGATTCTAGATGCTAGTTCCCTGTTAGAAGCCGTAGGTTGACTCTCCACTCAACTATTTCCTTTGTCCAGGAGACTTTCTGATTTTACGGAGTCCCGCTGGTCAGCTGTTGCAGTTCTCTCTCAAGCAACTGGAGTCCTATTCAGAAAGCCTTTGTTCATGTCTGTGTCTTAGAGAGTTTTCCTCATTTTCACCTCTGATGGTTTCAGAGTTTCGGGTCTTATATTTAAGGTCTTTGACTCATTTGAAGTTGATTTTTGAAAAGGGTAATGAATACATGGAGATCACTATTCCTGTTCCGTGAGAACATCCAGTTTTCCTAGCACTATACATTGAGTGGAGTGTTTTGTTCTCCAGTGTGTGTTATTGGCATCTTTGTCATAAGTCATACGGGTTTGCATACATGAGTTCCTCTATTCTGTCCCATTGATTACTGTCCACTTTGTGTGACAGTACCACGCTGCTATTTTGCTACGACTCTAGTGTAATTTGAAATCTATGTATGGTGAGAACTTCAGCAGGATTCTTTGAGATGGTCGCGCAGTTTTGTCTCTGAATCCATTGATGTGCTAAATTACACTTTTATTAGTTTCCATATATTTGACAAACCATGCATGTTCGAATCAAGCCAAATTGGCTATGAATCTTTTCAATATCAAATTAAAGTTGCAAATATTTTACTGAATACTTTTTCTTGTGCTTTCACCATATTAGAATTTTTTATTTTATTATCTATCTGCTTTGGGCATTGAGGTCAAGTTTGTCTCACGGACAGCTTGGTAGCATCCTTTTCCTTCCCATTTACAGGACATTTGGAGAAGCCATTGGTGCCAGTTCTAGAAAGATACTGTTGAGGTCAGTAGTGAATCCATATGCAATTAGAATATTGTTTTAGTTTAGAAAACTATTATTGCCTCAATCTTGTTACAGATCAGTATAATTTTTTATCTCATCTTCATTTAATGTGGGTAGGCCATTGCTTGCCTCTAGAAATTGATCTACTTCTTCTAGATTTGTCCAGTTTAACGAAATGGGTTTTTACGGAGAGAGGCGATGATTCTCTGGATTTCATTAGGACCTGTTCTGATGCCTCCTTTTTACCTAAAATTTTATTAATTTGGATCCTTTTTCTATTTCTTTTGGTTAGCTTGTCCAATAGCTCATAGAGACTGTTATCTTCTCAAAAACTGCAACTCTATTTTATTAACTCTTTGCATTATTTTATATTTACATTTTCTCCATTTATGCCTTCATATTATTTCTTTATACCTATTTACTTCAGCTTAGACTTCTAATTTTCCAAGGCCTTTAGATGCATCACTGGTTTCTTAATTTGACCTCTCCATGATGTTTTAAGGCAAGCATTTGTAGCCATAAACTTCAAAGTTAGGACTGTCTTCATTAGATTCCACAGGATTTGGCATTGTGTACTTGTACTTTCAATTGGACCTAGGAATATTTTTGTTTCCTTCTCAGTTTCTTCAGCAATCCCATCTTCACTGACTAATGGGCTGTTTGATTTCCATGGGTTTATATATGTTCTCTAATTTTCCAGCTGTTGACTATTTTTTTGACTTCATTGTGGTTGGACAGCATACAAGAAATTATTTAAATTTTTCTAGATTTGTAAAGACCTGTTTGGTATCCTGTTGTATAATATATGTTAGAGAAATCTTCATGGGCTGCTGAGAACAAAGTGCACTCTACAGAGATTGGATGGAGAAGTCTGTACATGTGTTCTGGGTCTATTTGATCTAAAATGTCATTTAACTGACATTTTTTGTCACCATGTCTTATCTACTGGTGGTAGTAGGATATTGAAGTCTGCTTATTGTGTTGGAGTTAATCTGTCTCTTTCCATCTAACAGACCTCAGTTATAAAACTGGCACACTTCTGTTCAGTGTATATGTTTATTTAGAAATGTTTCATTAAGTGGTCTTCTTTATCTATTCTATTGTTGTAATAATGTCAGTTTTGTCATATATTGTGACCTTCCCTCCTCCCTAAGGACAAAGGAAGCAGAGGCAGGGCATGAATTCCGGGATTGGCTTCAGTGACAGCTCAACTTTATTTGGGGTGAACAAGGGTTATATAGATCTTGGGGAGCAGGTAGAGAATTCCAAGGCTACACATGTTATTGGCTAGGGCAGAGATCTGGGAATGCTTCATTTACATAAATGCATCATTTACATAAATGCTTCATTTACATAAAGAGGAATTCCAAGGTTCTGCTGGGCAGCATCTCAGCAGAAGAGAGGAAATTGAACCTGTAATCTGGCCATAGGCAACGTGACTTTCCTTGGAGGTTTTTTGGGGTTACAGGCAGGAAGTGGTGATTGGTCATAACACAGTACTTAATTACCATAAGCGTGAAGGGCTGAGTGGGACTTACGTGCTAAATCATGCAGCACTTGCAGGAAGGTCTGTGCATGGTCGTCCTCTAGACACAATGAGGTACCCTGCTTAGAGACACTCTCCAGATAAGATCAGAGGAGAGGAAGCCCTGCTGAGAAAGGAAGCCTCCACTTTGCACCAAGGTTAGAGAGCTTATCTGGACATAGCTGACTGCCATCTTAATAGCAAAGTCTTCCAACCATATGTTAGAATAATGACAGCTGTTTTTTTTTCAACTTCCATGTGCTTAGAGTACCTTCCCTCATCATCCTGAAGTTGTGTCTGTCTTAGATGGTAGGATCAGTTTCCTAGAGGCAGCAGATAGATGGATCTTATTTCCAATGCAATCTGCTACTCTGTGGCTTTTTATTCCAAATTTGAAACTATTAATAATCAAATTTATTACTGAAAGGTATGCAGGTAGTGTTTGGTGTTTCCATGTTCCTCATTTACTTAATTGTTGTTTATGTACAGTAGCTATTATAGATGTGATTTAGTAGTCACAAATTCACGGCCTGTTTTTTTATTTTGAGAAAACTTTTCTTTCTCCTTCACTTGTGACAAACAACTTTGTTGGGTATAAAACTGGGCTGATAATCACCGTCTTGTAGTGATAGAAATACATCAATCCAAGCTGTCTTGGCTTTGAAATTTTCTGTTGAGACATCTGCTGTTTTGATTATCTGGCATTTCATGTGACTAAGTGCTTCTCTCTAGACGTTTTCAGTATATTTTATTTGTTCTGCATATTTAATGACTTAACTATAACATTCCAACAGGAGGCTCTTTTCTAGTTGCATACAGACTTGCAAATATCATTCCCAAACCTAGATAAACCTTATGTTTTCTGGACTTCAGGACTTCCAAAGTTTTCTTCTATGATTTCTTTTGCTTTCCTTTTTCCTCTTTTTCTTTTATTGAAAATAGATATTTTTTCCCATACAATATATTCTGACTATGGTTCCCCTTCCCAATTCCCGCCTATCCAAATTCATTCTCTCTCTTTCTCTCTCTCTCTCTCTCTCTCTCTCTCTCTCTCTCTCTCTCTCTCTCTCTCAATAAAAACAAAGAAACTGGAATAGGATAAAACAAAGAAACAAGCAGAAGAATAGAGCCAAATACAAAGCATAAGAAACACTGGGGCTGGGGATTTAGCTCAGCGGGTAGAGCGCTTACCTAGGAAGCTTAAGGCCCTGGGTTAGGTCCCCAGCTCAAAAAAAAAAGAACCAAAAAAAAAAAAAAAAGAAACACTTACAGATACACATTTGCACACACAGAAATCTCATAAAAGCACAACACAAACCATAATACATATACATAAGACCTATAAGATAAAATGTTTTAATTTGTTTTTAGTGACCTGATAAAGCATTTTGACATAAAGAACCTCCAAAATTGCTATTGAACTTATTTTGTGTTGACTGAGTGTGGAGCCCGCCCTTAAGAGTGGTTTGTATATCCAGGTAGACTTTGTTGGAGAAAACTCCTTTTTCCAGTGCAAGTAATTATCAATCAGAGTATAGCTTCTGGGTTTAAGGATGGGGGCTTCTGCCCACTTCCTGTTTCAGCACTGCGACCCTATCTAGCCTAGACAGGCCCTGTGCATAAGTCCTATTAATGTTTAGAAGGCCCCTCTGGCTCTGGCAAACTGTCTATCTCCTCTCTCACAGGTTTACCTTAGCCCTTAGGGGAGTAATTTGATGGAAACATCCAATTTAAAATTGAGTGTACCAAGCTCCCATTCTCTGCACATTGCACAGCTGTGGGCCTCTGTGTGTTCCCATCTATTACAGGGGGAAGCTTCTGTGATGACGGCTGAGTAAAACACTGACCTGTGAGTACAGTAGAATGCCATTACAAACTACTTTAATTCTAGTACCTTTAGCAGAAGAGTAGTTTACTTCCCTTCTAGGGACCTGGCCTATCTACTTTCAGGTTTTGGCCATCTGAGTAGTGAGTGGACCCCATCTCACAGAGAGGGCCTCAAATCCAGTCAGATATGGGTTGGTTACTCCTGAGAGTTTTGTGACATTACTGCAATAGCATATCTTACAGACAGGTCACCATTATACATCTAAAGATTCATAGCCAGGTTAACGCTTCCCTTTCCCCTTCGGCAGCCTGTGAAGTAACTTTAGTACCATGAGCACCAGTCAGTAAAGGAGAAGGCTCTAGGTTGGCCCCAGCTCGACTTCCCCATGTTCCATCAGATGTGTAGGTGCTGTCCTCAACAACAGGACTTTACCATCAGTTGTCGAAGACCAATCAATAGTTTTGATAAAATTCCAGGTTGTTTTGGTGTTCCCATCTCTTTGACCAACAACTTGATCAGATGCAATTTGTTACCAGAACAGGGGGTGTCACTGGTGATGAGAGATAATTACTCAACGCTTCATCTCCACCCCCTCATTATTTGGTAATCACATTTAGATCTCCTGCTACTATATTATGTTTCCATACAGCCCCTCAAATGGCCTAGCTGTTTCCCCATCTTCCCTCCCTCCCCCTCTTTGATCTTCCCATTTCACCGCCACCCCAGTCTATCCATAACTATCTATTGTGTTTTTCCTTCCTAGAGAGTTCCATCCATCTCCACTAGTTCCTAACTTTACACTTAATCTCTATGGTTGTGTGGGCTGTGGCCTACATATTGAAGACCTAACGGCTAACATCTCTGTGTAAGTAAATTCATGCCAAATTTGTCTTTCTAGGTCTGTATTATCCCATTCAAGGTATTTTTTAAGATATTTTTTCTTTCCATTAACCTGTGAATTGCATGATTTCATTTTTTAAGAGCTAAGCAATATTTCACTGTGTAAATGTACCACGTATTCTTAATCCATTCACCCACTGATGGACATCTAGTCTATTTGACTATGAGCAGTAGTGAACATAGGTGAGCAAGTGTCTCTGTAGGAGAATGTAGAGTTCTTTCTGTGTATGCCCAAGATTGATGTAGCTGGAGCTTGAGGTAAATATCTCCCCAGGTGGCTGAGGAAGTGCCAGTGACCTCCATAGTGGCTGTACACGTTTGCACTCGAATAAGCAGTGGATAAGTGGTCCCCTTACTCTATACCCATACAGGCGGGAGCTGTCATTCGTTTTATTCGTCTTAGCCATTTTGACTGGTGTAAGATTAAATGTCACAGTAGTTATGACTCACATTTTCCTGACAACTAAGATCATTGTATATTTCTTAAAGAGTTCCTTAGCCATTAGAGTTTCCTCTCTTGAGAATTTTCTGTTCATATCTACCCTCTATTTTTAAACTTGAGTTTTCTTAATGCCCAGCCTTTGTTTAGTTCTGTATATATTTTAAATATAATCCCTTTAATAAATATTTAAATACCTGATAAAGATATTTAAGCTTCAGATGGTAAAAACCCTTTCCAGTTCTATAGCTTGTTACTCTATTCAAATGTTGGCATCTTTTGCATATCTCCATTTTTCAGGAGGTCACCTTCATTGTTGTTCTTTGTGCCAGCAGTGTTCTGTTCAGAAAGTCTTATTACAAGCCAATGAGATCAAGGCTATTTCTCACTTTCCCTACTATCTGACTCAGTTTTTATGGCCTTATATTCGGATCTTTGACTCGTTTGAAATTGAGTTGTGTGGCAGACGATAAATGAAAATCTATTTGCATTCTCCTGCATGTGGCCGTCAGGTTGGACCAGCATCATTTATTCAAGATGCTGTCTTTCTTCGGATGTTTATTTCTGGGTTCCTTTTCAGAAACCAGATGTCTGTGGAACTGTGGGTTTATGTATCGATTGTCAATTTGATTCTATTGATCAGTGTGTCTGTTTCTGTGCTCTTTTTATGACTGCAGCTCTGTAGTACGGCTTGATATTGGAGATGGTGAGAATTCCAGCCGTTCTCTTATTGCTCTGAATTATTCTAGCCAGCCTAGGTTTTCATCTTCCATATAAAGTTGAGAGTTGTCCTTTCAGTTTCTATGAAGAACCATATTGGAATTTTTAATGGGGACGGCATGGAATCTGGTGATAGCTTTGGTAGAATTTCCATGTTTACTAAAACAACCCTGCCGGTCTATGAGCATGGGAACTCTTTCCATAGTCTCTTATCTTCTTCAGTGTCTTTCCTCGTGTTTTAAAGTTTTTACTATACGAGTCTTTCTCTTTATTGGTTGGAGTTTCCCCAAGATATTCTCATTTTGAGGCACTGATGAAAGGTGCTGTTTCTCTGGTTTCTTCCTCGGTGCATTTGTTCTTCATAAACCGGAAGGCTACTGAGCTTTCCATATTAATTTTATAGCGTGCTACTTTGCTGAAAGTGTTTAGCAGCTGTAGGAGCTTCCCAGGAGGAAACCTGGAAATTTTAGTTCACTCATGTATACTATCATATCATCTGACTTCTTCCCTTCTCCTTCGGTGGCCCCTGATCCCCTTCAGCTTTCTTAATGCTCTAGCTAAGACTTCAAGTACTACATTGTAGAGCTGTGGAGAAAGAGCCTTCTTAGGCAATTTTATTGATAACGTTTTATACAATGATAACATCGAATTCTTTTTCTTTGCCCATGATTGGTATACTTGGGGTTTTCATAGTAACCTACATACACCCCATATATTCTGGTTATATTCTCTTATTAATATACCAATGGTTTGGATCTTCCAATTCATTCTAGATTGCCACCTCATCCCTACATTCCGCCATTCCCCTAGTCATCCTAATGCTGAGACTTTCCATGGAGGCTTTCACTTGATTTCATAACATTTGTGTTTGTTTTTAGTATTTCAGATTGACTTTTTAGTAGGTCTCAGTTTTGAACTCTTCTTCCTTACTCTGAGCTGGCTTCCTTATTTGACTCTGCTATCTGCTCAGGGATGTTTAGTTTGAACTCATTCTAGGGCTTACTTATATCTTCTATAAGCTCTTTGAGGAAGCATAAACTCTTTCTTAGGAATTTTTAAGGATTTTATCTAATTTCTTCTCCCTGGAGGGACCGGTAGGATTAGCATTTTTGGAGGAGTGCTGTTGCTTTGGTTTCCATGTCTCTTGTGTTTCTGCTTTAGAGCTTGTGAACCTCGGATTACATTACTGGCCAGTCTTTTTCCTTTTCTCTGTCCTTTCAATGATCCTTATGCTTTCAATTGAACTATTTGTAATGTTTAAGAGGGGCTAAGTTGTTGAAATATCATTTCTCTACTAAATACTGAGTTAGACCCTCACTCCATATTTTTGGAACATAGATTCAGTTCCCAGTACTACCATGAGGATAGACTACATGCAAGTGTGTGTGTGTGTGTGTGTGTGTGTGTGTGTGTGTGTGTGTGTGTGTGTGTGCATGCTTGCATGTGTATGTATGTGGGGGTGGGGGGTGTATCAGAAGGCCATGCTCAATGCCATCTCATTCACATTCTTTAAAAAGCATTTCCAACTATCCGTACTGGATTGAGGTGAGGTTTGAACTGAGATTAGCAGGTATTAGCAGCATCTAAGCTGTTCTAAACATATACAGGAAGGTTAGCCTATTTAACATCTGACCAGTCATCCTGGGCCATTTCGTTAATGAGAAGTTTTTTAAATAAAACGATAAAGATTACAGTTGACGGAAATCTTACGAAACTGTACAAGGACCCCAGTCACCTGACGCAGACACAATGCAACCACTCTGACTCGTGAATTCGGTTCTGTACTTTCCAGTAATGCTCTACAAACTTTGTCAGTTCCTAATGAGCGTTGGCTGTACTCCAGCAGGAGAAAGAACAAGGACGACTGACAAAAGCTGATCAAAGTTTATACGGTGACTTTTTTTTCATTTAAAATACAATTCTGCTTTTACTACTATATTCAATTGGGCAGTAAATGAACATTTGAAGTTGAAAAAAATGTATGTCCACTACCAGAAAAAACAGAAGTAGTCAAATTTAAGAGTCACCCCTTCAGAATCAGCCACTTAGGAAATAAAGGACCACTTAGCACCATATACATTGAGATTTTAGTTTCTGGTCTAAACAGAAAGGGATAAAGTAGAGTGAAGCGAGGGACTGATATTAGGGTGAAAAAGAAAAACATGGTGGAAATAAAAACATATATGGGGACAGCAGGGACACTAGGGACGGTGGGCAGAGGGATGAAGCCGCTCTGGGCTACTGAGACTGTGAGAGGTAAGAAGTACAGCCTATCACTGCCTGTGGCTTCTACGGTGGAGCCAGGCTGCCCAGCCCACAGTCCACGGCATTTGGGGAAGCCTGGCAAGTGAAGGGGCAAAAAGAAAAGAGGAAAGGAAAGGGAGAGAAGACATGAGGGAGAGAAAGAGAACCAGGCAGAGACTAGCGGGACAGCTGGCGGCCGAGCTGGCACTGACGGTGGAGTGAGACAGGGCACTGAGTGGAGGTCAGCAGTCTCTTCCTTACTGCTCCTTCCAGCCTGGGTACCAGGCACCCTTTTATAGGCTCTGGGACACCAGTCTGTCTCCTGGGTGCAAGGTCAGGTGACAGAGGCTGGCCTTATCAGTGGGGAATTCTTCACAAGTTGGACAGGAAAGGCTGTGCACAGCCTGGGGTCGACCTTATATATGCCCACCTTGCCTTCCTAGAACTTATATTTATATATTAGACTATCCTCTGGCTCCAACCAGATTCTACCTTGATGAAGAACATGCTGTTCTAATTCAGAGTTTCTCTCCCACTATCTGAAGGTATCCTGCTGGTCATCTTTTGGGCTACAGCCCCATGACAGTCTGTGTGTTCCCAAGAGAGTGGTTTGCAGAGGGTCTGGGCTGGCCAAGCCACCACCTAAACAGGGCTCTTCTTAAAAATAACATCACAATGGGGTTGGGGATTTAGCTCAGTGGTAGAGTGCTTGCCTAGCAAGTGCAAGGCCCTGGGTTCGGTCCCCAGCTCCGAAGAAAAGAAAAAAGAAAAAAGAAAAAAAAATAACATCACAAAAGTTTTCCCGGTTCCTCTCCTCCTGCTGCAGTTGTCTGCAGGCTGTGTTTCCCTCGACCTTCATTCTCTGCTCCTTGAAATGTCTACTTAAGTGAGGCCTGGAGAGATGGATGGTTCATAGCATAAGAGCACTGGCTACTCTTGCAGAGGACCAAGGTTCAGTTCCCACTCACACATGGTATTTCACAACTACCCATAACTCGAGCTCCAGGACATCCACCCCTATCTTCTGACCTTCATGGACAACAATTGTGTCTGCGGTGTACATACATGCAGGTTAAACACACACACACACACACACACACACACACACACACACACACACACACACACAATTAATTAACTAATTAATTTAATTAATTAATGGCCACTACTGTAAATATGGTGTTTATTTTCTGAATCTGTCTGTCTTAAGCAATATCTCGAGTCTCTTCACTGAGAGTTGGGGGACCTCCCCAAAAAATCTCAGTCCCTCAAGGGTGTTGACACCAAGGCCCTCTGAACTTTCCCTCTGTTCAGCTCTGGGAAGTTTCCCGTTTAGTTTCCTATTGTAACTGGAGATTGAAGCTGTACCCAGTTTTTCTGACATCTGTTATCCACCTTCCCCTGGCATGTCCCCTGGAAATTCTATCAGACCACGGCTGTGTGTGGTCTAACATTTACATCTACTTTACATAAATTTATCCTTCTAAATTCTAAAAAATTAGGATAACAAAGGTTTTTTAAGCACAGAAGTGAATCATTCAAAAAGAAACTCTTTTATGCAAGGAAAAATATCAATGTTATTGACCGGCTTTCACTTTAAAGGCTTAGCTGAGCTGGGCACAGTGACACACCTGTAATGCCAGCACTCCAGAGACAGAGGAGGACCCTCTGTCCGGGACAGACGGGGCTATATATAGAGATTGCAGCCTCGGAAAATGAGACATCCATTGTACAATGCTGGTGAAAGCCGGAGACTAAAAGGAAGCGGTGCCTCCTCCCTTTTAGCAAGAGGGCGCTGGGAGCAATCTCCTACTGAGGTCGGTAGAATAAGCAATAGCATTTGCAGAGCTGTGCACAAAGCAAATTCTTTTCCTTAGATTCTTCAGGCTTGCTCTTGTAAAATGAGACAGGAAGAAGAGCATTTTCTTATACTCAAATTTATCATCTTCAAAGTCTAGGCAAATGAGTATGCATGGCCAAGACCACTCAGAAAAATCTATTTAAATACCCTGGACTGTGCTTATAATTAGAAAGAGGGAGAATGGAAGGAATTAATGAGGAAACACTCAGCTGAATATTCTGAGGACCTGAAAAATAAAAAAACGAACACAAAACACAGCAAAAGCCACATGATGACAAGACTGTGTGAGAAGCCCGGTTACCTTCGCCTCCTAGTGAACTTTATGTCATCATGGCTGCAAATAGAAGATGCTGGGAGTCAGGGGTGTGAATTATGTCAGTTAGCACAACCTGAGTAATAAAAACTCTGCAGACTGGACACACTGCAAACGCAGCCTCAGGTGTGTATCCCACACCCTTTAGTGCACTGACAGGAGGCAGAGAATCCACTCTCTGCCCTTGGCACATGCGTCACGAGCCCAGCTGGACGACGGCTGGGATCCAGGTCAGGCTGGGCAGCTCAGTGAGGCCCTGTTATGGAAGACACTGTGCAGAGAGCTGTGCAGTGGAGTGAGTGCTTGCACTGGATGTGAGACCCTAGCTGCACCCCAATGCTGGGAGACACAAGCAAAAACAAACAGACAAACAAAACAGAACAAAATGCCCAGAGAAGTGACAGGAAAGAAGGCAGAGAGAATCTTAAGTCACTGTGTTGAAATGCTTTCTTTCTCTTCCCCCCACATTTTAAAATCACCTATTCTAGGAAACGTTTTTACTAAATCAGCAGTCTGTCCATACTCTAGAGGAAATGAAAGAAAACACGGCCACGTTTACTTTCCCCTCAACAAGCCTCCGATCTGGTTATTTTCTGCTCACCCTTTATGGAGCACATTCAGGATGTAGGATAAAGGATAGCAGAGGAAAAGGCTGGAGTCGACTTCCAGGTTCCGCTTTTTACTTCCCTATTTCGAATTTCCAACAGAAAGTGTTTCTCTCGGTTTATTTTCTGCTGTTACAACAGAATATCGCAGACTGGGTAATTTAGAAGAAAATAAATTCATTTTTCACTGTTATGGGGCCTGCAATTCCAAGAGCCCAGCGCCGGCACCTAGTGATGGCCGGACTAGGGAAGAACTGCAGAGGAGCTCACAGGAGGTCCTGAAACCGTCCTGCAGCCTGGGTCTGTGCTGAGCAAAAGGGATTGCCTGCAGGAGTCTCCTCCCACTGCCTTGGACAGAACCTGGTTTCCTCCCATCTCTGCTGTTCCCAGTGAGCATTTCCATGCACAAACCCTTAGTGCTCTGCCCTAGCAGGCTTTGTGCCTCACATGGTCAGACAAAGTTGGGTTTTCTTTTAGTTTCTATTTTGATTATAAATCTATATTTAAGTCATATTCCCTTCTCTTGTCACTAAAGGCAGTTAGAAGTGGCCACCAAACCAAATATTCCGTTGCTCAAATATTTTTTCCAGAAATTATAGCTCACCATTCTTAAAATGGATCTTACACAAATCCCTAGGATACAGTTATAGTTTTGTCACGTGACTTGGACCACTGTTGGCTTACTTTCTTTCTAAATTTAATTATTATTGTAGGTGTGCACACCCATGAGGAGAGGCACTCATGCTAGTATGCACACATGGTATTCAGAGGATGGCTTTGTGAGTTCAATTCTCTCTCTGTCTACCTTTATATGTGTTTTAGGGATCAAAATCACATGGTCAGGCTTGGGAAGCAAGCACTCTAACTACTGAGCCATCCCGCCCACCATATTCCTCCTTCTTATATCTTGGTGATTGTTTCCATCCAAGGTCTCATTAGAAAGTCCCTATTGCTCATATTTTATGTAACTGCCTCGTCAGAGTCATTTACATGCTCTCTAATGAGGTGCACTTTCTCTGTTCTATTGTTACTCCGATTACACATGGGAATCACCCCTAACACCAGTTTCAGAACAATTCATGCCTCTCCACACTGGGCCATCTCACAGGGGCAACTAAAACTCAAGGGGAGTCTTTGCAGGCACAGACAATTCAAATCATAGCCAGCAGGTTTATATTTTGGAAATATTACTTAAGTATTTCTTTTTCTCTTTCGGCCTCGAGATAACACTCTGAAAAGGCTAGAGGCTGTCTTGAATACTATTCTCTTGTTCTGATAAGGCACCATGATCAAGATAACTTATAAAGAGTTTATTGGGACTTACAGCTTCAGAGAGTTAGAGAGCACCTTCATCAGGGTGGAGAGCACGGCAGCAAGAAGGCATGGTGCTGGAGTGATAGCTGAGAGCTCCTATGTCTTGATACCCAGATACAATGCAGAGAGAGAGAGAGAGAGAGAGAGAGAGAGAGACAGACAGACAGACAGACAGACAGACAGACAGAGAGAGACAGAGAGAGAGACTGCAAATAGCATGGGTTTTTAAACCTCAAAGTCTACCCACAGTAACACATCTTTTCCGACAAGGCTGCACTTTCAACAGAGCCACACCTCCTAATCCTTCCCAAACAGTTCCACCAGCTGGACACCAAGTATTCATGTGTAAGCCTACAAGGGAACATTTTCATTCAAACCACCACATAGACCAAGGTAGGATTGTTTAAAATTCTAAATTGTTGTTAATTTATTAAAGGAAGTTCAAACATTTCATACCACAAAAACTATGAGTGTTGATATACTTTAAATTAAAATTACATGATTTGTGTTTAAATCATAGTTATTTGAAAATTCAAATAACTGTAATTTTTATAGAACTGTTAAAAGTTAAGCTCAAGCTAATTAAAATTAAAGTGGTCAAAACACATCAAAGGGCTCACATTTTGAGGATTAAAAACAGGAGGTCTTCTTAGTAACATTTTATAATAATAATGTTCAAAGATTTCTCCTTCTAAACCAATTCTAAGCGTATTGCCATTTCAGTGTCAGGTCTCTCAGGAACTGTTTCTCTCGTGACCCACATCTAGTCACCTGCAGTGTCTTACTGCTCAGTAGACTCTGGGTACTTACCCCCTTGATCAGAGCCATGTCAGTCACAGCCAACAGATTGCCTTAACTTTCTTCCCACCAGACTGTCTCAAAACAGCAACCAAAGGCCTGATCCCTTCCAAACCTAACTCCTGTCCTTGCAGCCCTCAGCTAGATACCATTCAACCCAAGGAAAGAAGAGTCCTCATGGCTACTTAGGCTCTCCTGGCCGTCCCATTGTGTCTAAAGAAGGAACACCAGGGCACTTACTCTTCCTTCTGCCTCCAGTGCCCTCTCAGCGGGAGCCCAGGCAGGCCATTTCATCACTTCCTGTGAACTGCATGCAAATATCATCTTGCCAATAAACATTGCAGTGAGCACTTCTTTCCAAATTTTGGGCTGTCCCATTGATAGATTTATTAGTGGCCTTCCCAGTGTTTTCCTACCTGTCACTTAATATCCATATATATTCCTTTTTTTAGCCCAATGCCTTCTCAATCAAAGGAAATTTTCTTGAGGGTGAGATTCTTCTCTTTTTTTCTCTGATTTGATCACAGAGCACGGACCAGTGCTGAGTGACCACTTGGCAGTCACTCAGTTAATATCCTGGGTATACTACATGAGAGCAGAGATGCTTTGCAGATATAATTGTACTGGTTATTAGTAGAAGTGGTATCGAAAATAAGGACATGGTCCTTCAATGAGGACCTTTTCAGGAGAACTCGCTCTTTAAATATTTGTCAGAGAATTACAACAGCAAAAACTTGCACTTTGTGAAGAAGCATAGCGATGAGATTCTGCAGTTTTTGCAAGCATTCAATTAGCAGAGCTTACAACAAAGGAGGCACTGGGAGCTTGCATACCATGCGGCTGACTGTAGGAGTCTGTGGGGATGGAATTATTTCTAATTGCAACTGTTTTGTCTCATAATCAAGGTTATCCCACTGTCTCGGCAAATGCAGGACACGCATGCCGTCTCTGCTCCTGTTCCCATCTTATCTGAAACAACAACCTGGGAACACTAATAGCAACACGACACGTGCTCTTTCTAAAGAATTCCCACCTCCATTCTTCATCTTCTGTGGCCATTTAATTGCTCTGGTGACTGGCAGGACACTGGGGAATTGAAAGTAATATCCTTGGAAATAAGCGGAGATGGCTATTCTCTCTCCAATAATGTGAGACTCACTCTGAAGTGTCTTAAGAAAAAAACAATTGCAGAGCCCAAGGTCAGACAACACTTTACTAAGAATCAGCCATTGGGATGCAGAATGATCTCCTCAGTGACTCTGATGTCTGCATTTTGTGGGGATGGAGAGGAAAATGGGGGCGTGTTATAAGCATCACCAGCACCATGCTCCTGAGTTGGTGTTCGTTGTGTGTATGAAGTTGTTGGCTCACTGTGCTCCTTAGAGGCTGCCTCTCATCTCACTACAGTTTATTTCAGCACCATGAAAATACGGCTGGGCCACAAAATGCCCAGCCTCAGAGCAATAGAAGCGCCTTCTCAAACACCTTTAATGTTATGTTCGCAGCTACCGCTTCCCAAGATGTAATATTTCATCGCCTGCTATATTTAAATTTCTAAAATCTGCATTATATATTTCAAGTATGTTTAAATCAGAAAGCATTGGCAGAGCAACCTGTTTTGGAAGGTGCTGACTCAGCAGTCAACAGGCCAATCGTAACTGTATAAAAACTGCCAATAACTGCAGGCTTAATGTTAGGAAGAGTAAGCAGCTAGACAATAATTTGACAACCTTAAAGGAAATAGAAACAAAATAAGAAGGAAAATCACACAGACAGGAAAGCTGCATACATGAGAGCAGCCTGAAGGGTATATGAGACAGAATTGCATACAAACACATACATACATTCAGGCATACAGACAGACATATAAACACACACACACATACACACATACACACACATGCATACACACATACATACTCACACATATACACATATACATGCATACATACATACACATACATACATACACACATACATACATATACATACACACATACATACATACACACACATACATACACACATACATAGGTGAAAGCAGCCTGAAGGGTATGTGGTGTAGAATTGCATACATACATACATACATACATACATACATACATACATACACATATACACACACATAGGTGAAAGCAGCCTGAAGGGTATGTGAAATAGAATTGCATACATACATGCATACCTGCATACACACACATACATACATACATATACACATATACATACACACATGCATGCATGCATGCATGCATACATAGATATATACATACACATACATAGGTGAAAGCAGCCTGAGGGGTATGTGGTATAGAATTGCATACATACATGTATACATACATACATATATACATACACATACATAGGTGAAAGCAGCCTGAGGGGTATGTGGTATAGAATTGCATACATACATGTATACATACATACATACATACACACACACACACACACACACACACACACACATGTGAAAGCAACCTGTAGGGTGTGTATGTGAAACAGGAACACCGGTCCATGACAACGGTTGGCATCTGAGCACACCAGAATTAACTGGCTGGTAAATAGCACAGCAGACCCGCACTTTAAGGGCTGCCAAGTAGGATAGCTAAGGTGGGGCTGGAGGAAGCAAAAGAGGCCCTGGAATGTGCTGGACTCTAACACTAATCAGGTCATCCATCGCCGTAACTGTTTTTTCCCCGATCTCCTTTTGCTGTAAAGCACCCCAGGTCTCTTTAGCACTTGTATCCCCTGGCATTCATCATGCCCCTCTCATGAATGAACAGCTACTGATCCCACCCTCCCTACCCCAGTAGCACAACTGTCTGGAAGAGGTTTGTTCGCAAGTCAGCTGGAAGAGGGCTTGACTAGCATGCATGGAGCCCTGGGTCCAGTCCCAGCACCACATAAAGCAGTCAGGTAGCCCATGCCTACAATCAGGGGATGAGGAGGCAGGAGGATCTAAAGTTCAGGGTCACCCCCAGCTGCATAACCAGTCTGAGCCTGATCTGGGCTAGATTGTGGGTTTGGTGGGTTTGGTGGGTTTGGTGGGTTTGGGGTTTTGTTTTGTTTTGTTTTGTTTTGTTTTGTTTTAAGTGAAGAGTAACGAAGCTTGAGCTCCTGAGAAAAAGCATAAAAAGCTGACTTATTGTACTCAAAAGAATTATGGACTCAAGGTCAGGAAGATTTTCAAGGTTCTGTAGCTCAGCCAGGCTTTCACCCTGCAGTTCATGTCTAACAACCCATGCCGATGGACAGAGAGCCTACAATTTTCTTTCCAAAATGGGCCATTTCACCTTCAAACATCTTTCTGATTTGCCACTTCCACTGCCCCTACATCATTCAGACTGAGCCCTGACCCAGGACAGTTATTTCTAAGAAAACAAAATCACCCAAGTGGCTAGCGCTAGCCCACAGAAAGTCATCTGTTATTCCGATAGACAATCCCTGGGGACTAGCTTATTTTTAAGGTCCCTGGGATGATTCTAATGTGCAACTGGGGATAAGGACTATACCAATTTCAGTTAACACTGTGGCAAGATCACTGCTAGAGAATATGAGGAACAATTTCCCTAAAATTTCAAAGATTCGTTCATCTGTGGCCTTCCTGGTTCATTATACTAAAGAGCAAGGCGACACTGTAACCGAGGACATTCTAGATTTGAACTTACAGAGACTGACCCAAGCACTTCCCACAGGAGTCACCTCAGACATGTTGGGCTGTGGACTCAAGGTCCACAGGCAATATCTACCCATCAGCCATCAACAGCCAGGGCTCCATCCCGTGGCTTCACAGTGATAAACCATGATGTGGTCAATCTCACTACATCCTCTCTCAGTGAAGCCTCTAGAGGGAAATCCGGTCCAGACATTGCTTCTAATGCAACCTGAGTCAAAGACCTGCTAGGCTGTGCACCAGAAACTTAGTTATAATGACACAGATAATTAACCCACAGTATTTTAAACCAGTAAATCTGTGATAATTTGGCTTTCGACGCTAAAGAACTAGCCTGCAGGCAAAATGGGGGGAGGGGGCTGATTTAAGTGCTTTTTCCTCTTGAAAAGGATTTCAGAGAGTGCTTTCTAGAAAGTCTACTCGAACCTTCCACTGGGTCACGTCTCCTTCAGAGCCTGGCTGAGGACTGGCTCCACCAGCAAGTAAAGACTTGCTCATGCACACAGCACCAGCAAAGCTAAACTGAAGGTGGTGGGGGATGGTAGTGGAAATATTATTATACTTTATTTTTTGACAAGGTACAGATCCTCTCTGTGCTGTTTAGAGAAAAGAAGGAGTCCACTGACATCAAAATTCTTTTGGTTAATGAACCTCCTCTCTTCCGTCTGGGATGTAAACCATCCAATTTGATGCCTATGATGATCTCAAAGCTACCAAAATATATCTTAGAGGGCTTTACGTCAAACACCTCTGTATCACTTTATGTTGATCTATTATAATATGCACTGGTGTTGGAGGCAGGAATGACACATCTGATGTTCCGTTAGCTCGGCACTCCTATGTTCCTGTATGTGTGCCAACTCTCTTGCCTTCGAAAGCCACAAGAACCTAAGAAACACTGCTTTTCATCTTTCCATGTTTGCCCAGCTAAAATACTTTTAAAAGATGCAACAATCAATTAATATCAAAACACATTATGAGGGCTCATTCTGTCTTTGCTCACAAATGGTCAGTTCTATGCCGCGGTATGTGTTCTGTTTATCTTTAGCTGTCAGAAGTAGCCGGGCTGTTAGCGACCTTTGTAAGGTGGCCTGCATGGAAACCAACACTGCCTTCTTCTGACACAGACAGAAGAGCAATCATTCATCGCTCCCTTCACCCACTGCATCCAGTCAGTTCCCGCTGCAGAGGCTGCTGGGATACAGCACTCATTACCTAAGCACTCTGTGTTTGCCTTCCCTACTCCCCGACTCTTACGGTCCACCCTCTTACCGTCACTGCTTTATGTTCAGATCAACTTTACTAAAGGTCCCTTAAGAGAACATACGGTATACGGTCATTCATTCAGTGTCTGACTTACCCCATACCATAACGGCCTCTAGCTCTATCCGTTTTACAACAAATATTAGGATGTCCTTTCAATACCGAATAGATATTCTACTGTATACGCTCTCCACCTTTTCTTTATCCATTCATCTGCTAATAAGCAACTCAGCTGAGTGCATACCTTGGCTTTGTGTCTTTTTGTAGCGGTCTATGTGGGCTGATGAGTAACTCTTCGCTGTGCTGACGTCTCCTTTAGATCATGTAGCAGCTCTAATTTTAGGTCTTGGGGAGCCTACATTCTGTTCTCTGCGAAGGCTGAGAGTGAGTACAAGGACTCCAACAGAAGTAATTGATTCTAGCATTCTACAGTATGAGGTGGCCATAGTCCCCACATCCGAGGATATATTACATCGGTCACTGAAAGACATATGCTTCAAGGTTCTAAACACAAAGTAAAAGGCAGAATTGGAAACATCGGTGACTCTGATTTGACAGTAGATACATACTGCACAGATATGAAATATCACACAAGTACATGTGTGTGGAAAACCACACTGTGCCTTATGAATAAAGCAAAATTTTGAATTGTCTAAAAAAGATGGAAATAGAACTATAATTTGATTAATATTCACTGTATACACATATTGAACATTATATCGCATACAGATATACAATAATAATCTTTGAAAGGCCACCTAGGTTGTTTGCACCTTCCTAAGAGGATCTGGAAGTGATAACATGCTCAGCATGAAACTGAAATATCAAGGAACATGGATTCTTGAGGTCAGAGTTCAAGCCAGGGACTTAACCCAGCCTTCAAACATCTCACTGCCAGGTTCCCTGAGCATGAGAAAAGAAATATGTTGTGTTAACTACTTTTTCAGTGATCAGTTACTTGTAACCACAGGCATCTTAAACGATGTGCGTGTCTCTCTCTCTAGTAATTGAGTGACTTGTCACATCCCCAGCTATTTTCTATAGCAATAAGAAAAAAACCATGGTACCCATTTCCTAAGGATGCTGTTGAAATTTGAAGACACATAGCACATACACAGTGCTCAGCATACAGTGGATATGCAGCAACAGTAAGCTGTCAGTCTTCCTGTTAGCAAAATACAGTGTACTGAAAAGCCATATGAGTGCCCAACAATTTTATACTGAGTACATTTTTATTGATGTGAATGAGAACCCCAACAATGTTAAAATGCTAGCCCTTGGTATAAACTGAGATGCAGGTTAGGACTCTGAATCAAATTAAGACATTATGGTGAATACAAGTTCAAAATAGTTTACAACTTTATAAAGAAAAGGGGGTAGGGGAGAAATAGACATGGAAACACATGCAGAGCGAGTACGCCAGGTGAGCACGAAGCCAGGGACTAGATGACATCTGGGACATAAGACCCACAGAGCGCACTCTTCTACAAGCCCTTGAAAGTCCATCTGCCAACAAACAGGTCTCGGGTTTCTGGGCTCCAACACTGGAATAATTGTACAGTAGCCCTAGTATGCTCAGACATAGACACTTCTCCAGTCGTATCTCCTAAAAGCCCTCTGGCTGGCCACCAAGCCATTAACATCTGAGCCTTTGCGGGAACTGCATATCCAACATGCAGCCATGAGTAAAGACCACAGACCCAGACCAATGGTGGGAACTCCTCTGGGACTCGGCCGCCTCTACATGGTATCATGGCATTGGGTGGGATGACACAGGCAAAGGGCTCTCACAGGAAGCATAGAAAAGGGCATAGCATGAGGGTCATTTGAGAAGACATTGTTTAAAGGCAAATGGAATTGAAAGGGCACACGATAGCATTTGATGGGAGGTGAAGGCTGGCCTCTCTAAATCGATGACAGAAAGCAGCCCCCTACCCCCTCAACCCACCAACCATGAAGGGACTTCTCTGCCTTTTCAGGGCACTTCTGCCCTTCTGTTGCTTGATGGATTCATTTCCCACTTGGTAGTATCCCGAGTTACTCATTTCTCTCTGCTTGCTCATTCTCCCTGGTCAGAAGAACAACTTGCTCTAAAACTGTCATTTTATAACAAAAACACGTCAGCATCCCACACACAGCCTTTAAAACTGCCAGGGTGAGTTTCTATGATGTGACTGCCACGGATATCCTCCCACATTCATTTTTAACATATAAAGAGGTAAGCTCTTGTCTGCTGAGGGAACAGAGAGTGTGGCACAATCTAGTGCACGCCAGAGTCCTGATTTTATAGAGTGCCATGGATATTATAATTATGGTTTATCCAAATACTCTCAAACTTATCAAAATGATCTCTTATATTTATGCAAAGAAAAATGATAACCAATGCCTTTTAAATTTTTTGTATGTTAGAAACATGACTCTAAGATAATTGTTTTTTTTAAAAACTATACAAACATAAACAGCTTTCCTCTAACTCTTCAAATGTCCTTTTAATGAGAAAGGCAGATGCAGCAGGCGGACATTTAAATGGCATCTCTCAAGACATGGATTGGATTCCATCTTATATCCTCTACCCATTCCTGCCAAGGTAATGTTATTTAGATGTGATCCTGTTAAGATAAGAGCATCCTAGAGTGGGTTCTAACCAATGCTTCATATCTGTGTAAGAAAAGTGATATTTGACAGCTGACTAAACTCAAGGAAGGAGCAGCACGGTAGTGAAGGCAGTGAGAGGTCCCGTAGTTACAGCCTGGCTGTAGGCAGACCCAAAAGGTAAGCAAGGAAGTCATCTCCTCTCAGAGATTCCAGAGGGACAGTGGCCCTGCTGACACCTCCTTTCCGACCACAGTCTGGAGACGCTGATAGAAGTAGAATAGAACATGTGTCTGTTGTGTGAATCAAGCCAATGTGGGGCTCTGTCACGTTAGCCTCTGGAAATGCATCCAGTAGCTGGAGTCCCTCACACAACAATGCTTATGGAACCTGCTGTGCGCTGAGCACTGACCAAGAGTGAGAAACTGTGTGACCAAGTACAACAAGGTTCTGGGAGCTTCTGTTTTATAAACAAGCCAAGTACTGCAGAACAAAGCACACACTGTCCACTTGGTTGCCAACAGCCAACACTCGGACCCAAGTTTCCCTCTCAAGCAATTCTCTAGCCCAATAGCTTATTTTCCTCACAACAGTGTTCTACTTGAAACTATCCCATTTGCTTTGCCTCTTCTGTTCCAGGTCCCAGGACATGACCTGCAACTGCTCTTCTCAGATGAACGGGTGAGCAGCTACAAGGAAAGGGATACAGAATGAAGAGCATTCATTAAAGAGACCTGGCCTTTACTGAAAGATCAAAGTCATAAATGATGACTCCACAGAGCAACGGCTAGGAGTTAACTGATCCCTGGTGGGTAGTAAGAGTTAGCTTGAAGACAGACATAGAGGGACACTCTAGACAAAGACAGTGACAATATGAAGGGTCCATGGCACAAGTGTGAATCCACAGCCCAGGTGTCTGGGGCCCACAGAGTGGCAGGAGGGAATCAAGAGGATTCTGGAAAGGAGACAGAACCAGATCACAGCATGGGCTGCAGCCCAGATTGTCCACCTTCAATTAAATAGGAAACCTCTGCGGAGCTTTAAGAAGGAAAGCGGATGCTCATATCTACCTTAAATTCCTTCTCTACGCTGCCTGCTTACATACGGACACACATACGTGGTGGGCCAAGGGAGTTATGGACAGATGCACTAAGGTCATTACAGAAGACTGAAAGAAAGATGGAGGTGACCCAGACAAGAGAACTGGCTCTGAAAAGGGGGTGGCAAATTCAAAGGCTCTGGTCAGAATTTTGGGGGATTACTAACAATTAATGAGGGTGGTTGATGGCATTTATTTGGTTGGTTGTTTTTACTGTCAGGTGTTATAGTATAAAGATTTTACACTCAAAATACCATATAATTCTCACAATACCCTTATCTTGTTCTACAGCTGAGAAAGGGATAGTTGAGGAAGATTAAAACTTTGTTCAGAGGCACAGTGCCGGGAAAGGACAAGGGCAGAATTGGGATGCACAGTTTTGGGGTTTGTTTGTTTGCCTGTTTCTTTTTCTCATTCAGACGTTAAATATTAACTGCATAATGTGCCCTTTACTGCAGCGGTTCTCAACCGTCCTAGTGCTGTGTGAGCCTCTAGCACAGTTCCTTATGTTGCTACCGCCCCCCAAGGACAACATTATTCCATTGCTACTTCAAAACCATAATGATGCTACTGATATTAATTGTAATATAAGTATTTGACATGCAGGATATCTGATATGCAACTTCTGTGGGGTCATCACCCACAAGTTGAAACCACTACTCTAATGAAACACAAAGTAGCCTGTTTATGCTCTTTCTGAAAGTGGAAAGATTAAGCACTAATAAAATAGATGTCAATGAGAGAGAGAGAGAGAGAGAGAGAGAGAGAGAGAGAGAGAGAGAGAGAGAAGGGAGGGGGGGGGAGGGGGAGGGAAGGGAAGGGGAGGGAAGAGAAGAGAAGAGAAGAGAAGAGAAGAGAAGAGAAGAGAAGAGAAGAGAAGAGAAGAGAAGAGAAGAGAAGAGAAGAATGGAAAAGTGGAAGTAGGGGACAAGACTTCTGGTCCATGCTGTTAAGCGATTTTTTTCTACCTGAGGAATTAAAAGACAACCAAGTAGTGGAAGGTTAAGAGCTCATGTTGACCATGCTGAGTTACAGTAACAACAAAATATCACTTTCTAGTGCTGAGAAGTCAGGTCACGGGCAAATGTGAGTCTTGGTAGAGGCTAGGATGTAAATCTAAAGAACCACAGTTCTGTAGGTGGAGACGGAAATCTCCATTTTTGACCAAGGGAGTCAAGAAACAAGATGCTAGACAAGGAAAGGTCTTGAACTGGGTGCCATGCTATGTCCGTAACCTCATGTCTCTGCATGATCTCTAGTCTTATTTCCTTGACATTCTCCTGTCTGTTGCTTGTTTAATCAAAGACATAGAAAACCACATCTTCCAAATCTCTGGAGAACTTAAGTCTAATGAAGACTAAAGATTGTGAGTGGATCCACGTGTGTCTATCCATAGTAAACGTAAACTACTGGAATCATTTGGCAAGTTTGCTCTCCATTTGTCAGTTTCAAGTTTTGAATGAACACTCCTCACAGAAGACATCAATTCGCCCTATAGCATCCAGTATCCTTTATACACATTCAATAAATCCAAGAAAGGGTTACTGTCCTGGATAAAGTCCCATCGCCTTTTCAACCCTGAATCTCCTTTTCCTTTTCGGCTATGTGTTTGGGTAGTGAGACGGTTGGAACTTAAAGATAGGCAGAAGACAGCAGTGACTTAATAGCATGAGTAATTCACAGAGGTACCGTCAGGTCCCAGGAGTGTGAAGACACACACAGGTGGTGACAACACCATTTTCTTTCCAGAAACTGCTTCTGAGACATCTGATATGGGGGACAGTATATGAGATCTAAAGTCACTTAAATCAGAGGAAGAATGACACATTTTAAGCCCTTTTATTGTCATACGCCAAACGAAAATGAATTTATACCAATCCTTAGAGTCTTCCTTCTTAAAATACTCCAATTGTGTTATCTCCCGTCATTTCAGATTCAACCACTAATCAGTGGCTGGATAAATGACAACGTAAATATTCTCGTGTATTTTCATTATCACTTATAAACTTAATATTATGTTAATCATGTAAAAGTGTGCAGATTTGGGAATTTGGGGTGTCTTAATGTGCTGCTTGTTAGTTTTTTTTCAAAGATAGGAAAACAGGTCAAAAAAATTATTGTCTGCAACACATTCTAATACAGACAATTATATAACTGTTAACAATTTTGTTTAGCTCAAGCCACTATGCACCATTGGAATGTAATGATTCATCTTTTCATCCTTGGGAGTAAATGCTCTATCAAGTAAGAAATTATTTATCATCATAACACAAACCTTATCCACTATAAGCTAGTTCACTCTAGGGGAGACGCTGATCAGCTGCCCAAACACCTTTCAGAGGAGGCTGGCAAAGACCAAAGGTAGAACGCAAAGGGCTGTCCCCCCAGAGATTCCAGAGGGAGAGGAGCCCTGCTGACTCCGTACGTGTAAGACATCCAGGGCCTAACATCTCATTTCATTCAGAACCCTCTCTCCCTTTGTTACTACAGGAGGTCATATTAAGGATATTAATTTATCTTGTAGTAATGTAAACCATTTCTCTGATGAGTCTATCTGCAGTTCTCCGCAGCTCACAGTATCACGAACCTTGAGGGAAAATTGCAGATACATAATACCTTATCACAAAATAGAGACTTAGCTCCGACTGTTCCAGAAAATTCAGTGAATAAGAGAGGGTTTGGAGATCAGAATTTTCTAAAAATAGGTCACGAATATATTTTATCTCCTCTTGGAGTTTACCATATTTGCTTCTTGCTTCTCAAAATGCACTTTGGGGAAATCGCTATCTTTAATTCGTGAACAGAAACAGATATTTATGCTTTAATGAAGCACTTTCAGAAGTGGATTTCAAAGATAACATAATATCACTATGCACACACGAGAAGACAGGGAACTTTTTGACTAAGTTGTGCCCCAAGATCCATGATTTAAGGATATTTGATTTGTACAGCAGGACAATTACATATGTAATTAAGACTTTCTCTGTTGGGGTTGGGGATTTAGCTCAGCGTGAGAGTGCTTGCTAACAATGCGCAAGGCCCTGGGTTCGGTCCTCAACTCAGACAAAAAAAAAAAAAAAAAAAAAAAAGACAATTAAAGACTTTCTCTCAGTTCTTATTAGAAATAAAGTCCAAAATTGGGGGTGAGGAAGTCATGAAGCTGTGGTCCAGTGGCTAAGACCATTAGCTGCTCTTTCAAAGAACCAGCGTTTGGTTCTCAACGCCCATACAGTAGCTCACGACCATTTCTAACTGTTGTTCCAGGGAACCTGCTGCCCCCTCTTGGCCGCTGAAGGCACTACACGTAAAGTATGCTTAGGCACATGCGGGCAAACACTCATGAACATAAAATAAAATAAATAAATATTTTTAAATACAAACTAGAAGACTCGGCACCCTTCGGCCAGCACTCAGCTGCTGCTGCTTCACCTCGAACCGCCTTCTTTACTCACCAGCCATCTGTCAGTCTCTTGAAAACGATGATGTATGTACAACATCAAGACTTTTGTTTATTTTTTCCTCGGTGGCTGGACAACTGTGATCTTTGATCTTCACATGGAAAGCCTCCGCTTGCCACGTTGTGTGCACACACAGCCCCACTCACCCACAAGGCACTTGCTACTTCCTAGACTTACTGTCCTGCCCATGAGCTTGCTGAGTGCCCCCCCCACACACACACACACACTCGGTTTCTGACCTGCAGGGAACGATGCCCTCCATCCACGGTACTGCCCAGAGGATAGACGGTAAACATGTGCCTGGAAAACGCTCTGTACGTGATGAGCAGGCATTATATGATACACAGTTGACATTGCTATGATTCTTCTATACATTTCTATTTGTTTAAGTCTATTTACTGCCTATCTGTTATGCATGACCAGTAACGGCCAAGGTCAGAAGGTCAACCCAATCCTTAAATTGTAAAACTTTGGTATTACTCTTTAATTTAGGAGTCGCCACCTATATATTGTCTTACGTAGAAGGAAAAGGCAGAGATGATAGTGGTTTTCCCAAGATAATTCGTGCTTTTTCTCCACTCCTAGATAGTCAATATTTAAAGCACTAACTTATGAAGTTTGCTTCCCACCTAGGGCCTAATATATTCTGGGTGCACTAAAATTATGAAGTTTTCATTACTGTTTCCTAGACAGCTGTATGGTACACTATTACATTTTGTTTGCTAAATATGTGGTTATATCTAAGCCAAACGCCAATTCCTTTGACAGAAACGAATAGAGCAATTCTGTCACTCAGGTAGTTCAATCCCATGCCCTATCAGCTGGCAGATTATTAGCCACCAAAGCAAACGGAAAAACAAAGACTAAGTCCACGGCCCAGAAGAGGCGAGTCCACGGTATCGTAATCTATAATTCCATGCTGGAGCAAACACATTGACTATTGAATTTGTGTACAGGCTAATGCTTTCAAAAATACCTTACCTGGCATCTGTAAAAGAGGGCTGAATCAATACTGAATTGAATTTGCCTTAATTACTATGTAACTGTCAGACAGAGGTTGGACAGATTTATAACCAAGTGACTACAAGACCGGTTCAGCCTGTCCACTTGGTTCACGGGGCCTTCCGTCACCAGGAGACTCCCACTTCACTTTGCATCTTCATGAGGACACTCCATGAAGTTCTGTCGCAGCTTGGGTTGGCTTCTGAGACTTTGTCTTATATTTAAAAAAAAAACTCTAAGACTGAGATTACATTCATGTGAGAAAAAGACCTTAAGATTTTTTTTCTTTATGAATACTAAACCTGAGCCCATCACAATGGGACAGCCTATCCATTTTTGAAAGCTATTCTTAGCTATGATCCCTTCAATAAATTTTGGGTACTTACAACAGAATATGTAGAAAATCTCCCCAGAGCTCTCCTATTACAAATTTTCATTTAATTGAATATATTGAAAAATAAACTCATTCTTTAAGCCTATAATAGTATTTTAGAACAGAAACACTTTAACCTTGACCAAGACTCTGATAAAGTAATAAATTTGGATTTAAGTATTTTTAAATTACTTAAGTGAATTTAAAGGGTAAGTAAGAGAAATGAGAAACAAGATGAGGCTATCAAGTCTCCCAATCCCAGAGCCCTCGTCTCTTCCTATAGAAATTCGGGAACCTCTAAGACGTGCTTAGACTTACTGCCTGAATCATGGCAAATCCCTTTTGCAAATACCTTTGTTGTGGCCTAAGCAGAAACTTGGGAAGTCAAGCTCTTGCTTACTCATTACAGGATAATAATTTATCCCAAGTCAGAACAGTTCACAAAACGCTGCCTGGCATGGTAGCTCCCTATGCAGTATGCGTCTCTGATGCCGTCACGGGTGTGCCTTTCTGAAGGTGGAGGTGTGACCGTTCTGAAGACTATCAAGGTGCCAGCCCCCGCTCACAGCTGCCTGGCTTTCAGTAACTTTTCTGAGTTTCTTGAAGTCTCAATGTCATTGTTTGTGAAAGCCAAATACTACGTTAGCCCCTCCATAGCACTGTTGTGTGGAGTAATTAAGCAAATGTTTGACGAGCCCACAGCACAGTGTGCCTTCAAAAACCAAAGTAGTGACTACCATGATAGCACATTAATCTCCTTCCACTGTGCACTCAGACCCCTAAGTGCGGCTTTTATCCGCTGACTACCACGAGATCCAGGCAGAGAGGGAGAGAAGTGCGTCAGGACTCGTCCCCTCTTTTGCATGAGTTTTCTAATTAGCACATTAGGGATGTCACTCCTACAAATGTGCAATCCGTACACACAAACTGTTGTCCCAGACATTGACAACTTAAGTGAGTTTATGAATGTAAACGCATGACAAACGTACTAATTAGACATAATTAAGAATTTCACATGTCAGTTGATTTATTTTGAGTTGGTACTTAAACTTTTTTTAATAAGTGTCTCATAGGGAGGCCGTATTCTGATATTAATTAAATCTGTAGTATTTGGGGGTCAATTTATAAGTGGATCTAACACCGTCCATGAGAGTTTCAAGAACAATGTACTCGCAAGCAGTTTATATCTGTTTTCTGAGCATATGCACAAGCATTCTTGTTGTGGTTTTATTTTCAGGTTTGGTGGATTACGGTGGCATAAGGAGATTTTGTTCTCTTGGGTTGAACTACCATAGAAATCCTGAGGACACTAATCCAAATGAAGATCACTGGGAATCTGCGGGAAAGATTCTATTGGGGGGAGGGGTGACCATTCTGAAGCCTATGCTGCCAGATTAGACTCAGCTAAGGCTATCCTTGTGAGCGATCAGGGAGGAGGAGGGGAGGGAGAGATGGCACACAGCACACGGGACTTAGAGGCAGTGTTCTGGGAGTTCACAGTCAGCCCCACCTACACAGTAAAAACGTTTTTTAAAAAGTTAGAAAAGAGAAATGCACCCCATCCATGGAAATTATTACAATAATTACCTACTATCGTACCTATTATCGACTTCTAAAAATGTCCAATGTCCCAACACCATTCAAACTACAAGTGAGACTAAAAGCTATCCTCACACTCTTTATGATTCTTTTCAAAATGATTTCTAACTAGACATCATGTTTGGCTATCTTTATTCTTCTCGATAATTTTTCAAGTAAAAACACCAAGCGGGAAGCCTGTTACCTCATTTCCACCTGGAATCTAGGGTGTAGCCGTTCATGTTACTGGCTGGCCTACGGTTGCAATTATGAGCAGCTCCAAAATTATGTGATGAATGTGGCCTATTATGAAGTGGCATTTTGTGGTCTCTCTTGGATGGCACTTTTATGTGTAAGAAAAGGGTGGCCTCTTTAAAAGTACAGCACCATTTTGGGTCAGGACAGTCCACATAATCAGCAGGACTTCAGCACCATCTTGTGGACGAAAGTATCAAGGGAAAGAAAGCCTTTGATCCCACTAGAAAAGAAACTGGATTGAATTTCATGGTCAATTCCTGCTTCATTTAATGATTGATTATTTCAAAAGGCTGTCATCTGGAACATGTGTCAAGCAGTAAATATCTCCATTATCCTATGTAATCTGGAAGCCAGGTGACTTTTCTGCCTTGCAGAATCAGAAAAATAACAAGCTGAATGTCTTTATTAATGGTTTCCCGGGAAACAGAACCAATCTGAAAAGAGACAAAGCCTGGGACAAGAATAAATGTGGAGGTCTCATCTTTTCCACTCCTCTTTCTAAAGAGAAAAAGAAAGATGGAGCAAGGCTAAGGCAGAGTTCCTAGAAATGTGCTATGGAAATATAGCTTTTAATATATGTCATCAGCAAGAAGGGAATGAGTTAACCATGAAGCAAGGTCAGGAGAAGGGAGCATACATTTCTTTTCTTCCACCCGACTCATCTAACCAATTATCAAAATGCTGCTGTGAGCTACTTGGCAGCCCCAGGAGGAAACAAAACAAAAGAAAAGATATGTGTATATGCCATAAATGCACAGCCCCTCCTCAGGACGCTAAGAAATTGTAGTCGCAGAATATTTCAAGGCAGAAGAAAGCTCCGAAGGACCACGTGGGGCCTAAACCAGCGGGAGAGCTCGTGAGATATTTCAGACTTTTACATTAAAGAGAAAGGGACGAATATTTTTCACTCACTTCCTCACATCAGTGGGCAAACACGGATGTGCAATCCTGGGTCAACCTTACCTCCAGCACATCTTTCAGCACACTTTCAGGACTACAGCGGATCCCATAAAGCCCAGAGAGAGTGAGTGCACAGGATGCCCATGCACTTAAAACTGAAACACCCTCTCCTGCTGTGCCCCCTCGCGCATCGTCCACACTCTACTGTGCGATCTGCATTAGTTACTTTCCTCGCCGCTGTCATCAAATACCTAAAAAAGGTAATAAAGGAAAGGAGGGGGTTGCTCCAGCTCATGGTTTGGGGGTACAGTCCATCACAACAGGGAAGACATGGTGGGAAACACGGCTCAAGGCTTGGACAACAGGACTGAAAGGCTCCATGGATTTGGAGGCAGAGGAAATGACTCCTCCTTTCTCTCTTTTTATTTAGGGCTAGACCCCCACCCCCAAGCCCTGGGATGGTGCTGCCCACATTTGGGGAGGGGTCTTCCTTCCTCATTACCCCTCACAGACCCACCCGGTGTGTTTCACTAATGCCCTGGGAATTCCTTATTCCAATCCACTGGATCATCGACATGAAGCCCACTGAATTTAACAGGTTTAGAATCATTGTAGATGTTTGCTTGCCTACGTCTAAAGGCTAATCAACTCTTTGTAAAGTAAAGGTGTCTCACCCTCACCAATCACAGGGAGGCATGGCATTTCGCGTATTTGCTGGATGGAACTGGTTGCATCGGCAGTAGTAGTTGTGCTGGGCAGAAAGTGACACTTGAGAGAAAGCTATAAAAGTCCCCCGACCACTCCCACACCAACGCCGAGTACTTGGACTGCTGGTTTATTCTTTTCTATCCTTTACCAAGCTTCTGTTTGGGGCTTTCGGTTCTGAATCTGTCGTTACAATTTCATCCCTTGGCCAAACAGATTAAAGTTGTTTCTGATTTCTTTTGCTTTTGGTCCATTTACAATGCTGTAGGGGCGAGGGTCGGCACTCGGGCACCTCCACGGCCAGCCTTAGGAGACTGCAACAATGGGATGACCAGGCACCTTCATGGTCAGCTCAAAGGGACCAGGCGCAAAGGCACACCATTACTAACTACCCAGAGGTGGCGTACTCCGATTATCACCTCTGTCACATGTCCTCCTGTGCATGCTCTATGGCTCCAATAAAATGCAACCCCCCCCTTCTTCCCTTCTTCCAACCAGAGGCAGCCTTTGTCCTCCCACCCCCATCCCTGCGTTTAATAAACCTCCCACATGAGACCTGTTGCACTGTGATTTCGTTGGAAATCACAGCTTGGTTCCATCAGTGGTCCCAATACTCAGACTCTGTCCTGGTGCAGGTGCACCCCTCCGTGGGGTAAGCGCACAGGCTGGGACCTGATCTCGACAAATCTGTCTGCTACCCAGGCTCACTTTCCAGCCATCGGATCTCTAGATCTCTGCACTCAACACCGGCTGGTCAGTGTAAACGCCCCCTGGACCAGAGGAATCGACCTTTGCGCTCCCGGAGTCCCTCTGGTGTCCGTTGGGAGTGAGGAACCCACCCCACCCCCCAACAATCTTCACAGCTAAAGCTGGCCCTTCTCTCTAACACCCCACCATAGGACCTCTTCCCTTGGGCAAGATTTCTCTTTCCGAAGCACAGCTCCTCCCTTTTCTCCAGAAAATCCTGGTACCAGATGACCTGTGCTTTTTCCAGACATCTGTCCTATTGGTCCCTGGTTGTCACGTGACAACTTGTTCAGCCAGCTTGCACCACGCCTGTTCTGTTGTTATTTTCTCTACCCTCTGGATGCCACTAGTGGTAGAAGATAATACCTTTTCCTGGCCCAGGGGATTAGGTCTTTGTCTGTACACCTAGCCCTCCCTGGGATGCCTCCTGGAGAACCTCCAATCCCTGCAACGTCCAGACTCAAGCCTTTGCAGTCAGACTTGACCTCAATACTCACAGGATAATGACGTTAAATGGCTGCCTAGTGGTACTTTTGTTCCTATTATTATAAGGGATCTTCACAACTATTGCCAGCGATCCAAAAACTGGAAGGTTTCCTATGTTCAGGCTTTTTCTTACCTTCCCTCCAAACCTCCTCTCTGTTCTTCCTGTTCCCCTGCTCAGCTCCTCCTGCTATGAAATCTCAGTCAGACGAAAGTTCCACCATCCTGGACCCAGCTAATGACCCTCCTCCTTACCATCCCCAACCAACAGCTGCCTCTGCCCCCCTGGCTTCTCCAGACTCCCCTGTTCCCCGGCCTCTTCAGCTTCCTCTCCTCACCGGCTTCTCCAGACTTCTCTCCTCCCTTACTTGCTACAGGCTGCTCTAACCATCCCACCCCATGCTTGCACCTACTTTCACCCTTTCACCCTACCTACAGCTTTTAGCCTCCCACTCTCCCTCCCTCCCTCTCCTCCTCCCTCCACCCACCCCCCCCCCCCCACCCACCCCGTCTCTCCAGTCTGAGGCGGATAATCTAATCAGGGTGCATGCTCCTTTTCATTAAGTAAACTTTCACAAATAGAAAGAGGACTGGGATCCTCCGCCTTTATTAAAGTATTTCAATGTAGCACTCAGTGTTACAGTCTCATTTTCCATTATAGATATAGATATATAGATTTATAGATATAGATATATAGATATATAAATATATCTTCACCACCTACGGATGATCCTATCTCTAAGGCTGACAAAGCAGCTAGAGCCGCGGCTCTTGGGGACCTAGACCTGTTCTGCCCACCACAGGATGTTCTCACAGTACAACCCACTTCCCCCATGACTCCCCTGACACTCATCAAGCCCTGTCCTGTCGACACCAGCCAGCTCTTTCACCTGAACAGCCAAGCCTTACCTTACTTTGTTACAAACCCACCTACAGTCTACCCACGAGGACTTGCATTTCCTAAAATCTGTGACTGCCTCTTGCAAAATCTGTCAAATATCAGGCTCTCAACTCTTACCTACCATGCTGGAGGTTCCCTCACTGGGACGGACTGGCGACTTGACTTTACCCACATGCCCACTGTCAAATGTACCAAATAACTCCCAGTCTTGGTGGGCACCTTCTCAGGGTGGGTAGAGACATTTGCCACCACCAGCGAGAGGACCCAGACAGTCTCTGACCTCCTCCATGAGATCATCCCTTGACTTGGAATCCCGGCCTCCCTCCAGTCAAATTCATCTTTCAAGTTTCTCGACGCCCCTTGGTATTTTCATATTCTATACCAGCCCCAGTCCTCTGTCCCAAACTGTCACGGGAACATCACCTCCACTGAGAAACACTTCAACTGCTGGCGCTTTCCAGGCGAAGGGCTTTCCCCAAGCGACTTCACTTCATCTTGTCCTTTGAGCTCACGTATGGATGGCCAGCTCTGACCCCCAGTCTCTCACCCAAACCCTCCCTGATCATCCACTTACCCCCTCATCCTCCCTCCCTATGGAACTTTACTGACCACGGTCTACCATGGTTACACACTATCTCCTGTCCACTCTGAAGTGGGAATGTGCTAACAACACACGTGTATTGGTCTGCCTTACATTGTGTGATTGAGCTCCATTTGTCATAACTCCACAGAGAGAAGCATACCAAAGTAGTTCTCCATCTCCCATTCCTGTTCATTTCTATTCAGGGTAACCCTTACATATGGAGATTTGAAGTTGGAGAAGTCCTCAGTTATGACCAACAGTCTCTCCAAATAGGGTCGGAGAATTTCTCGACAGTCAGATGCCAGGAGCCAATCGGAATTCCATAACCCCTGTATCCACATTTCTTCTAAATATCATGACTGTTTTGTTTCCTTCTTTTTTTGACCAAAGGATTATTGTAAGAAATGGACAGACAGATATGGGGGCTGCGCATATTAGTCTTGACAATTACATATGACGACAGTTAGGACCAGTCACCTCTTGTATCTACCATACCCGACCCTCTTCTTCTATATCCAGGCTCCATGGAAACCCAGGTGGGAAAAGGAGAATTAATCACTCCTCCAAGGTTATTATTTCTCTGACATCCCCTCTCCTAAATAGTATTGACCTGTCATTTCACCTTCTCCAGACCCTGACCTCAGCCTATCAGCTTCTTGATGTCAACCAAACTGGACCCTTTGGAGATTGCTGGCTACATGTGCCCCTGAAACTGGCTCACAATTGCCACTTCAAGCTTCTCCAGTGGCCCTGTCAAATAGCCTTGCTTCATCTTTTACCAGGTGCCCTGATCCTGGTACTGCCACAACCCTCCACCATTTCTCTATCACCCTCTTCGGCACGGCAGACTGTTTGGGCATTTGGAGCACATTGTGGAAGAGCGTTAAGCTCCCTGGATTGTAACAGAACCATAACTCTCGATACCTCATCTCGACCACAGTCTCCTACAGTGCAGCACACGTCGTTCTTTATGGTCAGTGCAGCTCACGTCCGTTCTTTATGGTACTCAGGGATATATCATCATCCACCTGCCAGCTGGTCAGGAGTTTGCACACTGGTGTTTCTCTCCCCTGAATTAGGGGCGATACATGGATAGGAGGCCCTCCTGATCCTAGTCTTGGACTCAGGAGCTACCTGGCACAGCAAAAGAGCAATTCCAATCCTGCCCCTTCTGGCTGTTACAGTAATAACTGTGGTGTTGTCCCTGGAACAGCAGGGCGGGCCACCTCTCTAACCCAGTACCACTCTTTCCTCTTCCCAGTTTACCCAGCAGTTTCGACAGGTGGCCCAAACGGTACTCACTCTCCAAGGACAGAGTGATTCCCTGACAGCAGTGGCACTGCAAAGGGAATTAGACCTTCTTACAGCTGACAGTGGTGGCCTTTGCCTTTTTCTCCGAAAGGAATGCTGCTTCTATGCCCACCAGTTGGGTAAAGTAAAAAGCAAAATCCAAAAAGTCCAAACAGACCTCCAAAAGCATGAGAAGCAACTCAACGTCTCTGATCCCTGGGCCTTCGAAAGCCCCATACATAAGTGGATACTGCCCTTCCTGACTCCTCTTCTTCTCATCTTTCTGCTTTTATTATTCGCACGCCATCAACCTCTTCTCCACATCCCTCCGATGACAAATCCAAACATTTTCAACCAAACAATCAGTTCCTCTTACAGAATTACCAGCAGCGGACCACAGAGGAGCCTGAGGCCAACAACTATCAAATGTGTCTTGATGGTGAGGATCCCGATGACAAATCCAAACGTTTTCAACCAAACAATCAGTTCCTCTTACAGAATTACCAGCAGCGGACCACAGAGGAGCCTGAGGCCAACAACTATCAAATGTGTCTTGATGGTGAGGATCAACTGCGCCCTAAAATTGAAAACGGCCTTAGACAACAGGAAGCGAAGAGATCCAACACTCCTATCCCTGCCCTACCATCGCTCCCCTTTTAGCTCTCCTCTTTATGATAAGAAAAAGAGAGGAATGTTGGCAATCCATGGCCAGACCGGAGGGAGGGACCTGTGTCAATGGGACCATCAGGCACCTTCACATCAGCCCAAAGGGACCAGGCAAAAAAAGTTGGTCATCACTAGCTGTCCAGAGGTCACACATTCCCTTTGTGGCTTCTGTAGCATGTCCTCCTACGCATGTGTTACTCCCCGATTAAAAAGCCGCACTTTCTCCCCCTTCCTGTCTTCCCTTCCTCTGTGCCCCCTTACCCCTGCCTTTAATAACCCTCCCACGTGAGACCTGTTATGTGGTGTTATTTTGTTAGAATTCGCCACTTAGTTCCATCAATGAGGACTTCCAGAGGTTTGTTTGTTTCTCTAGAACCCTTATTTCCCCTCTTCTTTAAGCAAAGAAAACTAAAGAAGCAGCTTGCTTCCATGATGGAAACTCCAACCTCTGCCTCCAGAAAACAATGCTAGAGAACGTGATAATTTCCAGGAGGACGCCCTGAGTCTCAGTGCAGACGTCTCAGATCCAGCTCCCCCACGCCCTGGCCGGAAGCGTAAATATCTGTTTGCGGCAGATTCGAGCAGCAGCCATGGAAGGGAACTCTGTGAGAGGTGCAAGCAGAAGTGTGTGTTGGTATGTATTCATGTTGGGGTTCTGCGAGAGGGGCAGGTACAGGAGGAATGTGTGTGTATGCATGTGGAAAGTGTGTGTGGTGCATGTAGAGGAGGCATGCGTGAGTGTTTGTGCTACTCATCGGGAGCCTCCCACCTTCCGTTTGCTGCTGCTGCTGCTGCTGCTGCTGCTGCTGCTGCTGCTGCTGCTGCTGCTGCTGCTGCTGCTGCTGCTGTGGAGTTCTGGTTGCTTTGCCTGTTTGCTTCTTGTTTGGACACAGGCTCTTAGAGTGGAATGACTCTGAGTGCCGAGGATCTGCCTGTCTCTGCCTCCCTCCCCTGCACAGGAATTATAGATGCCTGTGTTACTCCTGGCTTTCTACATGGGTGCTTGGAACCAAACGCAGGCCCTAGCCTGTACCACGAGCACTTTAATGGCTGGATTTTCTGCCTCAGGCGTCTAATTTGGGATTTTATGGGAGACTTTTGGCTATGGTTAGAGACTGGCACCTACGTTAACATTCTGGACTACATCACTTCTTGACTATGTTCTTGACTACAAAATCACATACCAACTTTTAACCAACAAATGAATGTGATGATTTCTGTAGAAAAGGAGAAAGCTCAGGGGGACCAGCATCTGCTGTGGTTCAAATGGTGGTGGAAAGGGGTTGTCAGGATGGCCTCTCTGTATGCACAGAACAAACATCTACCCTCTGGCAGCTCCGTTTTCTTAGGCGAGGACCAACAATCTTGTAAGTTTGTGTGTGAAGAAGAAGTACACAGGTATAAGGCTGTATAGCTTGATGCTTTTAGCTCTCAGGAGGTCAAGGCTTTAGACATCACATACAAAACTCGTTGGCGAATGGAGGAAGTCATTCTGCAGCACACTGCGGAACCCTCTAATTGAAAATGCCACTCAGACCTGTATCCACGCAACACAAAGCATGAAGGACGAGCCTCATGTTGGAATCCACGTCTTAACTGCTGCTGTGGTTAAACGAGAGAGTGGCTCAAGAGAGTCACATATGGTGCCTAGTGTTTCATTACGTCCCTTTAGAAGTAAAAGCATTGTGAACGGGCTTCTAATGTCCACGAAAGAAAAGAAAAACCTATCAATCATTCCTGAAATTAGTCTCTTACTATGAAAGGGAGCAAAAGCATCTCGTCCAGTCATTTCAGTAGATAAAATATCTAAAAGATATAACTAGCAGTGGTAAGTGATTGCTGATCTCTGGACCCTGATTTTGGGGTACTTTTGGGTAAATCGTATGTCCTGTCTTCCAACTTCAACAGACAAATTATGTTCAAATCTGTGTTTTATAACAGAAAGCTGATAAAATGGTTAAAACTAATTTTATTATAATATTTTTAAATCAAGCACTTGCTTAAACTGTCAGCTTTGGACTTGTGATTAAAAGAAAAAAAAATCACAACTCCCCCCCCCTATATTCTAGTTTACTCTTCAACAAAACTCAGTTTCCAAAGGGAAAAATCCAATTGTACCAAGACCGGGAATAGTAGTTCGGCTGTCTGAAAAGTCCTGAGACCTGCTGCACGGAACACCAGTGGGCCTCTCGGGAGTTAAGCTGACAAAGGAAACTGCATTCCTGGTTTATTTTATCACCTCTCTTGCAATTCAATTCCCCACTTGAATACCCTTTAAACATACACCCAGCCACACTGTGTTCTTAATTTTATTTCAATCTGGCAGGCAAATACCTTAATTAAAAACTTGGAATGACCAAGAACTCTGGTCACACCTCTAACACTGATGTCGTCCTCAGCCTGTCATTAATTAAAATAGGATAATAGCCCGATTTCGAGAACAAGTCACCATGCACCCTCTGCCTCGTCTTTGAACCTCTCCCTCTTTCCACTGTTGGTGCCCAGAAAACATTTCAGGGAGCTGAATTTATCATAAGTAAAACTGCTTCCATTAAATTATTTCATATTAGATAGAATTCGGTATAAAATAGCCCTGAATGACTTTGCTTATCCCCTCAGATTCTGCTTGTTCCCTTCATGACACAGCTGTAATGGCCTCTTGAGGAGCCTGTGAAAACAATTTCTCCCAGTTTTGGCCTCTGCAGTCACAACACCAAGGCCAAGGTGGCTAAGAACTGAGTTCTAGGAGAATATTACCTGTGAATTAATAGTTCCGAGTCATCATTGAAAGATCCAGAGAAGAATCTAATCCAAATGAAAGTCTAATCAGAAGAAGGCTGAGACTATAGAGACATCTGCTGCCATGGATGTCAGTCTGGTAGCTATGGGAGAGACAGAGACAAGGGAAGTTTCTCTTCTGGGCTGATTAACATTACAGCAGAGAGGAAGCCTCTGAGGACATGGTGGTGAAAACAGAAAGTATGTCAGAGTTCTTAAATATCATCCTGAGTGAGCTAACCCAATCACAGAAAGACATACATGGTATGCACTCATTGATAAGTGGCTATTAGCCCAAATGCTTGAATTACCCTAGATGCCTAGAACAAATGAAACTCAAGACGGATGATCAAAATGTGAATGCTTCACTCCTTCTTTAAAAGGGGAACAAGAATACTCTTGGCAGGGAAGAGAGAGGCAAAGAAAACAGACACTGAAGGAACACCCATTCAGAGCCTGCCCCACATGTGGCCCATACATATAGAGCCACCCAATTAGACAAGATGGATGAAGCAAAGAAGTGCAGACTGACAGGAGCCGGATGTAGATCGCTCCTGAGAGACACAGCCAGAATACAGCAAATATAGAGGCGAATGCCAGCAGCAAACCACTGAACTGAGAATAGGACCCCCGTTGAAGGAATCAGAGAAAGAACTGGAAGAGCTTGAAGGGGCTCGAGACCCCATATGTACAACAATGCCAAGCAACCAGAGCTTCCAGGGACTAGGCCACTACCTAAAGACTATACATGGACTGACCCTGGACTCTGACCTCATAGGTAGCAATGAATATCCTAGTAAGAGCACCAGTGGAAGGAAGCCCTGGGTCCTGCTAAGACTGAACCCCAGTGAACTAGACTGTTGGGGGGGCGGCAATGGGGAGGTGGGGAGGGGAACACCCATAAGGAAGGGGAGGGGGAGGGGATGTTTGCCCGGAAACCGGAAAAGGGAATAACACTCGAAATGTATATAAGAAATATTCAAGTTAATAAAAAAAAAAAAGAAAGAAAGAAAGAAAAGGAAGAAGCAGGACCAGCGTGCAGTGGAGAGAGAGCTGTAAAGTGTGGAGCGGGGACGCACTGTGGAAGGAGACAGAGGTTAGGAGCCGCTTGGTGAGGCAGGATCTCATCAGGGATCTCACTGTCTCACTGAGTTAAGAAGCAAAGCCATCAACTAAAAATGAGGGACAAGAAGGAGTTGGTAACCTGAGAAAATGAAACAATGTATCACTTAGAAATCTCTGTGGGAGTGTAAACAGAAGTCAATAAGGAAACAGTAGCTTCCATCAACGGAATCTCACAGAACTATTAAAGGTCCCCCTGAGAAAGACTGTCCTGATAATTAAGAATCCCGTCTATTGGGTTCATCAGCAATCACCAGCTCGGGAAACATATTGAATAATGTCTATCGTGTGGCAAATGCTGGTTTAACCTTTTGGTTATCTAAATGCTTTTAAACCCATAACGTCCCCCTGAGCTATGAGAAAGTGAGACACACAGCAGCTAAGAAGCTTATCCAACACGGAATGCCTGGTAGATGTTGGACTACAGGAGAGCAGGCCCAGAGACACAACCTTAATCACAGTACATCTATGCAAATCACTGAGACTAGCCAAGCAGAGACTCAAGGCAAAGACGCCAGGGGCGTTTGCAAGTAAACAGACAATGTCATCTGAAGGTGACGAATGAACCGAAGGCAGGAGCTGGAGGGTGGGACAAACATTAAAAATAATGTAGGTCACTAGATTGCAAGTGCCCAAGGGGCTGAAAACTGTCTTAGAAGCAGTGAGCTGAAAATAGCAGTTGCTGACTGCATTTTAGAAACTGACATTTTAAGGGTGGTACACTCCCTCACAATAACAAACCATGAAAATTAGCAGCTACAGTTATAATGGGGGTCAAAACGAGCTGTTACAGAAAAGGGCAGGGAACTGAAAAGAATGGAGTGCTAGATTATTTACATGAATCAGGGAGTGTATGGAAAGATGTTAAAACATTAACCAAACAGAGAGGGTTGGCACAGACACCGGTAGATGACTTAAGCGTTGAAGGGTGAGTACAGGCAGGTGGTCACACTCCAACAAAGATCCCAAGAGTCTTCTTGATGTCCCACACCCCAGGCCTCGGTGAACTAGAGATATGTTCTAGATAAAGGGGTAAAAAGATAATCCCACTTCCATCTCCAGACTCAGGATGATGTTATGATCTCTAAGATTTCAAAACCATTCTGTTCTGTCATAGGTACAACTAGTACCATTGCGACTGCCCATCTCAAATGGGACTTGTGGTTTGCTAATATTAGCTGGTTGGTTTGAGGAGGTCATTTGTATGATTTGTATGGCATTCTGGGAAAACGATTTCTTCTGGGTAGTGAACTGCTCCCTGCCTCATTTAAGTCTAATACAATGTAAACCTACTGTTAATTCTCTGTGGTCAAGAAGGTTCGTGAATGCATGAAGGGGCCCAATGGAAGATACACCTCACAACAGAACTCTGGCACTCAGGATGGAATCTTTCTCCCCGAAGTTCTCCCATTTGCCCCTCCTCTATACATGACATCTTTGCTGCTCATAGAGAACTTTGACCTTAGGAACCACATTCCCACTCGTATCTTCAACAGGACTTAACATCCGTACTGAGTTACCTCCCAAACAAATCAAATTCGCCTCCATGTGTTGAGGAGTAGTTTGAAACAGAACATGCCTAATTAAAGTGTTATTTACTATTTTATGCAAATTGGCATTTTTAAAAGAAAACATATGGCAAAATTTTATCGAGTGCAATTTTAAATTTTTATATTTGTTTATTTTATGTGGAAGGAGGGCATGGATGACCAGGTCAAAGGATAATTTGCAGGAATTGGCTCTCACCTTCCATGTAGATCTGCGAATCAAACTCAAGCGTGTCAGACTTGAAGGCAAGTTCATTAACACACTAAGCCATCTTACCGGCCACCAGTGACATTTTTTTAAAAGTATCAGCTACCTTTTCCTAAATATATTTGTGTGCTTTAAACATAGTAATACAATTTCTATATACTTCACAACTATATTTAGTAATTAGATATATGCTCAAATATATTTAAATGCACATTCATTTATATTAAAATAATAAATATAGAGTTGTTCTATTAATAACAAGGAAGTTATTTATATCATCATTATATTAAACTAAAAAAAACCTCTGAGTATTCCCCGTTAAACTAAATTTTGCCAATGTTATTTAAAGATGCCTTATAAACCACAAACATCCTAGAAAAATCGTTAAGTACACTACCCATGTAACCCAAGATTGTCACCAATGATTTAAATATTTACCTTGAGGAAATATAAAATATCCGGAGCTGTTTCTGGGAGTCAAGTTTGATAAGCCACTTTGGGCATTTGGAGGACCACACAAAAATAACTGTTGGACTTGCCGCCACATCCTCTGGATACGTGTATTTGACTCTTTCTGAAACTCAGTGACGGGTTCTTCTTCGGAGCATCCCAGAGCCTACACTTGGCAGGTTTGAGAAGTCATGGCGAGCTAGTGCAGTGCTGATGGGCATACTCCACGGGCACCTAAAGGGAAGCTACAGGGGTGACTGGGCGGTGTCACCACACCTTGCTTCCCGGGGCAACATCCACCTGGCTTGGAGGAAGTTCCGCTAGCGGAGGGCGGAGCTTCTTAAGGGCCCACCAGGGGGCTCAAGGGGACAGCTGCTTCAGTCTGCCCTCTGCAGGCGGTGGAAGGAACCAGGCTGGGAATAAAGCGTTTAGCACCAACTACAAACTGAGACTAACAGATGCCCTATGAATGGGCGGATTGGGTAGCAGTATACATCCCCGAATTGGAAGAAGACCGAGATCCCTCCTGTTCCACTGACGCCTGACATGCTCAGCAAAGAATGCCCTTTCTGCCTGGGTTGCTGGCGTTCCACACATCCACAAGAGGTATGATACTCTGAAGAAGAAAAGAGAAAAACTACTTCAGAACAAGAAAATAAAAGAATGCTTGGGACCTTGGGCTCCACAGGAGATTAATCCCTGGATCCTTGTGGTGGATGCTCATGTCCTTGTATAAAATAAAAAGGCAAGGATATTTGCACAGTCTGTGCACCGGGTCCCAAATACAATGCAAACTGCGGTGTAAGAGATGATGCACAGTATCGCTCAACGATTCTGCAGATTACAGAGAACCAACTATATTTAACACGTCCAAGGCTTAAGTTTTAATCTCCCTATCTGGAAACAAAATATTTAATACCGAAAGGTGCCTCAAAATTCAAATTTAATTAGAATGTATTCTAGAATATCTATGTCTATTTTTTTTTTCTAACATGATACAATGAGATCCTCTGAGACCCTGAGTGGCACCATTCCCTGCTGTCTCCGAATTTTGTTATTAGAATCTGATGTCTGTCGAGTTCTCTGCAGACTCCAGACCACAGATGGTGACACAGGAGATGTGTGGCAGTATCTGCTCTCCTAGACCTCCTATGCTTTTTACTTCTTACATAGATTTTTTAAAAATCCTTTTATTTTCTTACATGTGTGGGTGTTTCATCTTTATGTGTATTTGTGCAGTACTCTCAAAGCTGAAAGAGGGTTTTGGATCTCCTGGAACTCTCGTAGCACGGATTTTTTTTTTTTTAATTATTGTAAATAGTACCATTGTGTCAAATCTGAACTCCCACATCTATGTCTGGTAACTTCGGTTCCCTCAAGATACCAAGAACCTCATCCTCAATGCCAAAATCAGCACGGGGGGTATCAGATGTAATGGGAGGACTGAAGCTACCCAACTCATGTCTGCAAGTTGCTCTCCAAGACATGGTGACTTCCTGATCTGCAGTCCCCTGGTTGCCCCTTAAGCATCCTAACGTCAGCCATATCTACCTCCTTGTTTCATGATTCTTGGTACTGCCCTGCAATGCTGACTTAACACATATGCTTAGACGCTTGCATTTGGCTTGGTATTTTGATGTTTGTTTCCTGTAATTATGAAGGATTCCAGTGAGCAATCTATTTTTTTTTCTCTCCTGGAACTCTGGTACACTGTTCCAAATGGTAAGATGGGGCGGGGGGCGGGGGTAGAGTGCAGGTCCCCAAATTGTAAAGGACACTAAGTAGTTCACAAGGATGTTACCTGGAATTTAGAACTCATCAGAGACTCGTTGTAACTTCAGACACTGGACTCATCCTCAGGGTTACGAGAGGTGTACAGCTCATTTCTTCTAATCTATCATCATCTCTCCCATTGTTGATTCACAAACTAGTAAAGCTAGATGAGTAGGAAAATAAATTAATTTGACTAGTTTCATGTCGATGTGGCTTGAGACAAATTTTCAAATGCTGTACTGACACGTTCTGTCCCACAAAATAATCACTGTCTATTCTAGCTGTGAGCACAGAAAATTCGCCCTAGCAGTCAATTATGAAAATTAATGTCTCCATGTCTTTGTGTTACACATCAAAAGATTAGGTGCTAGAAAAGCCAGTGGTTCCTCCCATATCCACTTTGTAAAAGTGCAACTCTGGATAATTCTTTCCAGTGTGTTTACTGACTGCTGAAGTCACTGTCATCAAGTTTTGACATAAAATACTCCAGGCACCCAATTTAGAAAACAAATAGTCATTGAATGTCCAGAGTGTCTCCTGCTATCGATGTCTTAATAACAGAATAATGTTAATGTGCTTCTCTCTGCCTCCTTCTCAAAAAAATTACACAGCTCAAGGTGTGTTTATTCATTTTTGCAAATATATTTCCCCATTCTGTCAAAAAGAAAAACATAATTCAACTGAAGTGTATCAGAAGCGAGCTTCCTCATGATACATTATGTGACAAGCAGTAAATAAAATGAACTTTTTATGAATACATTATGCGTGGGATATGTTCCCAGGGTTGCATATAAAGAGTATTTTAATGACATGCATTTTTCTAGGTAACCAAAAGCATGTTGCCATTTTGGCAATGCCTGAACTGAATATAAAACGATTTTAAAGCGTCCTAGTACAAACTCAATAGGCCCAGCACCTGAAATATTGACGTGCCAACACAGTAAACAGGGTTTGGAAAATTATTCCTTCAGGAAATTATGTCAGCCACCACAGACAATTTTCTCAAAAAATACTTGATATATTTAATACTCTATGAATTGAATTTCTGTTTTAATGTCAGTTACTTTAAATGACGTCAATCACTGGATACTTTTTGGATTATTAACACGAGATCATTATTTTACTAAGCTACATAAAATAGGGTATTCTGTACGACCAACTTATTAATCATGTGAATGACTCAGAAACAAGAAACAGAGCCACAAATCTTACAATTTAGCAAAGGAAGTGTCAAAAGCAAAAAGTATCCATCGTGTTAAAATGCTTCCAGTATAATGCCATATTTTAAAGCTGTCTATAAATTTTATGTGCAGAATACATTTAATTTCACCAAGAGATAAAATATACTATTATGGAGACCTGAGAGAAATCTACCTAATTGCTAGTGGTGCCTATATTTTGGAAAACAGATGCTCTTTCTAACATTCTTTTTTCTTTTTATCCTATGTAATTTTTTTTAATTTTTATAATTTCTAAAATAATTTAGAATAGCAATACATAATTAGAACTAATCATAAAACTATGCCTATTTAACAGGATGATAATAGTAGATACCCTCTTAAGACTACCACCTACGAAGCAGTATGTTCCTTGCCCCAATAACACTGTTAGATACAAATGCTACTAAGAGAGTGGGCCTTGTGTCCAAGAGAAGGTGGTTGGCAGTTCCTGTCTCATTTGTGCCACTGTCAAACCAGAGGGCATATCTTGTCAGACCAGCTCTCACTGTGGTTCTCAGGTTTCACATCTGGGAAAGTCACTTCCAGCAAAGTGCTTAGTCACTCCCAGAACTATGGAAGCTCGAAGGTAAGGAGGAAGCTCCCAGGTTAGTTCCAGCTTCATATACTCATAGCCTTTATCTGTGACATCTCTAGCAATAGGCTCTTACTGTCAAATTCTAGGTAATAACCAAGAGGGTTAGCAATAGCTTGTAAAGTTTTGGAGGTTTATGGGACCCCGAAAGAGGTGACGCATTCCTGGTACTAGGGTTTTTATTTGTCAAGAAAACAATTATCTTCACAGAAAAATAAAGTACTATTGTGGGAAAATATAAAAATGAAAAGTATTGTGGTCTTTTACCTCGCTGAGTCTGCACTGCACATCCCAACTTTGGGGCAGCCCAGACCAGTCGCCCCACACTCCATTACATTACTGAAATCTACACATTAAAAAACACACAACACAATAATCTTTGACCCAATTGGTAAGATATAATTCCCCACTTAAACATACAAAGCCTGGTACCATCCATCCCTTGAGAACATTAATAACAACCTGTAAATACACAGAGCAGAATCTTAACATCACCTGCCATGGCTTCTCGCCGTCTCCTCTGCCCTAGTTTCCTCCTCTTCCTTAAAACTTCTTTCCCGCCCATCCTTCCTTCTCCTCCAATGACAGACCTCCTTCTATCCTGTACCTGCCCCTCACCTGTACTTTACAAATTCAATGGGGAGGTGGTTCTGGTGAAGTCACCTGAGTTCTGAGTATGTGACTAGGAAGTTGTCCTTGGGGCAGTGGAATTAGCATCAAAATACAGATAACTTCAGGGCAAACCACAACAATGTACTAAATAAATTTTGCTGGAGTACCTCTTGTGGACCTGGTACCGTTTTAAGCAAAAGGTAAACAGTAAGAAAATTAAGTGGACTTATTGCGTCTGGGAAGCTTATGGACTAGAGCTCCGAGAGTGAAAAGAACTGGTTTCCAGGAGGCCCTCAGAGATGGAGCCTCAAAGCTAGGCTTGAGACTTTCACAGTACAAGGACATGAATATTAGGAGGCAGGAGGCAGGGCTTTGAGGAAAAGAGTGTTGTGATCAAATTAACTTAAAAGAGGCATCCTGACTGACCTCTGTGAACAGAACAGGCAGAATAGGTGGTGGGAATTGTGGCAGAAAGCCAGAAGTTATTTTAGAGATTTGAGGAGAAATCAAGGTCATTTGAATCATCATGGCACCAGCAGGGGAGTAGGATGGAGTGAGATAAACATGGGATAAACATGGGAAGGATTGGAGACTGTTCAAGTAAAGGCGTGTCCTTGCTCATTTTCTCTGTGAAAGGTCCACTGTGTAACGACTAAATGTCCAAATTTCCTATGTTAATGATCTTAGTAAAGTTTTTTTTGCATAAAAAAGGTTTTTGCAGAAAAATAATTATACATTAAATTTTTATTTAATTAATTTTAATTTTTAAGGGAATTGCTCTTGGGTTCTACATATTCTGATTTAGGCCACTTGTTTTATCTCCCACCACGCATATAATCCTCGAAGAGTTATTTTCATGCATCCGTTGAATACATGCATTTCCTAAAAGACAATAGAGTCATCCTTCAAACATTATAGCTTTCAAAAGTGAGGACGTATGCTTATTACATCTGAATTAAAGTACTTTGCTTGTTTTTAAATAGTGAGGCTGAGTGAACGGTCACATGATGGCCACGGGGGAAGGCTCTATCAAGAGTAACTTAAGTCACTACTCTTTCAGAAACCAGTTCTAAAGGTCTTTGGGGTGTTTTTTTTTAAGTCCCATTTGCAAACAGTGCATGGTTTTAGCTCCTTTTCTAAAATGTAGAACACAGGTTCCAAGGTTGCCCAGGCTTAAAGCAGATCTGTAGCCTGCAGAGCCTCTGTTCAGCTCTTGTTAGTGTGTGGCCTTGAACCAGTGGCTTACACGCTGCAGCCTCTTTTCTCAAGTGTAACCCAACACAACCATCAGAAATCAGTGTAAATGTTGAAGCATTCATATGGCACAGAGATCGCATTTACAGACTATCAGCTACTACCAATATCTCATTATTCCTAATATTTCCTGAATATCTTTGGGACCTATCTATATTTTCTTCCATAATCTCCCAAGATTCATAACATGTTCATAAACTCTCACTTATGTTGAACAGGTGCCTTATATGAAAGCTGTTGTCATACGAGACATAAAAATGGCCTCCAAAGGTGGTCCACTTAGTGCAGTGGGTTGCTACATAGTTTATGAGTAAAATAAGTGTGGTGCCTACAGTTACAGAGGCTGGAAATGTCTCACTCAAGTCACCACTGGGCTCTGTGTCTGCTGGTAGCCTCCTCCTTACAGAGGAGACTTCTGTGTTGTCTTAGTGAGGATGTGACTGCTGTGAGCAGACAAGGTTTAATTGGCACTGGCTGACAGGTTCCGAGGTTCAGTTCATTATCATCAAGGCAGGGATCATGGCAGCATCCAGGCAGACTTAGGACTGGAAGAGCTAAGAGTTCAACATCTTTATCTAAAGGCTGCTAGGAGACTGGCTTCAGGCAGCTAGGGTGAGGGTCTTAAAGCCCATGCTCGCAGTGACACACCCACTCCAGCAAGGCGACACCTCCTAATAGTGCCACTCCCTGGACCAAGCGTATTCAAACCACCACATGTGTCTTCACACAGCAAAACGAACTAACAGCCTTCTACAAGCCTCCTTGATGAAGACACTATTCTCCCCCACTGAGAGCTCACCTTCATGATCTGACCATATCTCCAACCTGACTGATCTTATAATACCTGGACTTTGACATCTGAATTTAGGGAGACACCGACATTCAGACCAGAGCAACCACGGAACTGTGAGTCCCCAGGTCCTGTGACTTGCAAGTCAAAGAAACCTTGCAGAGGTGATTAAGGTGAAGGACCTCCCTGCAGTGAGGACATAGCCTAGTTATACAACAGTGTGATCTAATCACTGCATGGTCTTAAAAAGAAGAGAGATTTTCAAGTCGCTCTCAGAAAATCAGTGAAAGGACATTGAAAAGGGGTCTTCTTGGATTCTCTTGTTTTTGTTGTTGTTGCTGCTGCTGCTGCTGCTTGCCACTTCCCTGGCTTGGATAACACAGAAAGGAAGCCACAAGTCATGGGGACAGGGCATTTACAGAGAGGATCAATTAAGAGGGCAAGAGTCACTCTAAAGGCTACGGTGCCACCCTGTGGACTGGGAACCAACACTGAGCACACAGGAGTGGGGCATATTTAAGTACCACATCACAAGCATCTTCTCTCCCTCTCTCTCCCTCTCCCCCTATCATGGGGGACTGAAACCAGGGACCCAAATGAACCCTTCCTCCCTTGTCTATGCCAAGCGGGTTTATTTTTCCACAGCAACAGGAAAACTAGCACGCCTAGCAATCCCACCCCGCAAGGAATTTATCTATCCAATTAATTAAAACATCTGTCGAGGCAACGCTTTGTTTGCCATAGTCATAGCGCCTTCGCTAATAACGGCCTCAGGTAGAAAATACCTAAACGTTCCTTGACAAATGAACACGCCGTGTTCACGGTTTGTCTACGCTGCGGCATGCTGCTCGGCAGTGGGGAGGAACGACCCAACTGAGCAAAGGAAACCAGAAAGATGCAGAGGATGTCAGGCAACACGAAATGCCACCCAGCAGAAATCTACACAGAGGGGATGCAGACCAGCAGCTGCTCAGCGAGCGCGGGTGAGCGTTCACTAGACGGGAGCACCGGGAGGCGCGTCAGAGATGGGCGCGCACTGCATCCTCCTTGTGTTGGTGTCCCCTGGAGTACACATCTGTCAAAACTCATCGAGCTGCACAGCCTAACATGCTTTTAAATTATACAAATGGGAGTGAAAGGGAGAAATACTAAAGTTGAATCAGTGGCTGTGAGTAAATTAGAGAATGGGACGGGGACAGAAGGACGTTTTATTAATGCATCTGAAGTCATTTACACCTTCGATTTCCATAAAAACACAACTCATCTCCTCCATCTAAAACCTTAATTTTAATGACCGTCTTAGTCAGGGTTTCTACTCCTACACAAACATCACGGCCAAGAAGCAAGTTGGGGAGGAAAGGATTTATTCAGCTTACACTTCCACATTGCTGTTCATCACCAAAGGAAGTCAGGACTGGAACTCACACAGGTCAGGAAGCAGGAGCTGATGCAGAGGCCATGGAGGGATGTTACTTACTGGCTTGCTTCCCCTGGCTTGCTCAGCTTGCTCTCTTATAGAACCCAAGACCACCAGCCCAGGGATGGCACCACCCACCATGGGCCCTCCCACCCTTGATCACTAGTTGAGAAAATGCCTTACAGCTGGATCTCATGGAGGCATTTCCTCAAGGGAGGCTCCTTTCTCTGTGATAACTCCAGCTTGTATCAAGTTGACACACAAAACCAGACAGTACAATGACCCTCACTCCCTTGTGCACCACATCATTTTCCTTGCCCAAGACTCTTGTTTTGTTGTTGTTGTTGTTGTTGTGGTGGTGGTGGTGGTGGTGGTGGTGGTGGTGGTGGTGGTGGTGGTAGTGGTGGTTGGTTGGTTGGTTGGGGGCTTATGGTTTTGTGGACTTATTTTTCCATAATTTATTTTGTTATTCACATTACATCCTCTTCTCCCAATGCTGTCCTTACAAATCCTTCCCCGCACTACCTCATCCCCTTCTCTGAGGAGAAGAGGAAGCCCTCTTGGATCATCTAATCCCAGGGGCACCTAGTCCCAGCAGGACTAAGCACCTCCTCTTCTACTAAGGTCCAACCAGGCAGTTGAGGTAGAATAAGGAGATCCAATGGCAAACAAGTCAGAGACAGACCCCGCTAAAACAATCCTGTGCAATAAGAGAAGCTCTGGAGGAATTACTATCCCTGATGTCAAACTATACTGCAGAGCAATAGTGATGAAAACTGCATGGTATTGGCATTCAAACAGACGGGCTGATCAATGGACTAGAATTGAAAGCCCAGGCATAACCCTACATTCCTATAGACCCCTGGGCCCAGTTAAGGGCGGTGACTGCATGACATGTTCTTTTGTTCCTGACTGCTTAGGACCTATTAGTATGGGAACTCAGCTAATTATATACCAAGCATAAGAAAATAGAGTGTTTTTTTTTTTCTGATTTGTACCAAGCCGGAACTTGGAGAACACCTTCCTTCTGTGAGGTCTTGATCCTTCCCTAGGTTTACACCATCGAATGAGTGACACGGGATCACACGCCCATCACAGCACTGTATCTGACTTTAGTCTGCCTTCCTCATCTCCACCCTCCCTACCCCAGACAATCTTTTCTAATGGAAAGAAAATCGTCGCCTTCCCGATTTTATGCTCCTTCATTGTGTTTCTGGCTATCGAGGCACCTCGGATCATCTTCTTACAGAGCGTGTGGTAATTAACTTAAAACATGTACATGGTTTTCTTACCTGCCTGCTACATTCTCCTCTGATGTAGAGAGTAGGGAACTATCCCCTACATTCTGGAATTAGAATGAAGGTTAAAAAAAAATACTAAAGAAAATTAACTGCTGGAAATGTGTTCAACTACCAAAACTGAGAAAAATATTAAATTTATCAGAATGTCTCTTTTGAAAACATTTATTGAGGCTGGAGAGATGGCTCAGTGGTTAAGAGCACTGGCTGCTCTTCCAAAGAACATGAGCTCAGCCCCCAAAGCCCACGTGTACCAGCTTATAACCTGCTATAACTACAGCTGCAGGGGTCGAAGGCCCTCTTCTGGCATCCATGGGCAGCTTCACGCCAAACACACGTACACACACCAAATGCGCGCGCACGTGCGCGCACACACACACACACACACACACACACACACACAGTTTAAAACAGTCTGGCTCCTATGAGAAATAGGTGCTGAATAGCAGGAAATGGTGAGAGGATGTTTTCTCAGTGGTCATCACAATCATTAAAAATGCAAGTCATTGGAAGGAAAGAAATAATTGAATTAGAGATAAAATAGGCTGCTCTCAAGTACTGTTCTATATCATTTCCAAAAATAAATAAAGGCCCTACACTTTTCACTGACCCCAAATCTTAATGTTTACTTAGATTATGGGAGTCAAGCTAAATGTATTAACACTCTAACAAAGAAATTTTCCTTAATATAATCAGGAAAGTGATGGAAAGATGGAACAATGATATATTTACTCCCCAAAACTCATCATTTAAACTAAGCCTTATATGGTCAAAATTATTGGTCTAAGCTCCTGCACCAGTAAACAGTGTTGCTGAACCTCTCAATGTATCTCAATGATGCTATTTGCATGGTGGCAACTGACTGGTTGGAGTTGATTTGGGGGAATAGAGAACTAAATCTATGAGTCCTATTCTCAGTTCTCTTCTGTGAACAGGCTGTAAGACAAGGAGCAGTAATACACAGACATTGTGACACTCCTGACAAGGACAAGCTATTAGGTCTGGCTGCTTTGCTTAGAAAGGTCAGGCAGGAATTGATCGTGCTGCATCACAGAGAGACGTTGCCGAGTAATATATTTCCTCCTGCTGAGTGGGATTCCAGATCCAGGTACTGTCTTCATTAGGATTTTCATTGCTGTGAATAGACAACATGGTCAAGGCAACTCTTGTAAAGGCTAACATTTAATTGGGGCTGACTTGCAGTTCAGAGGTTCAGTCCATTATCACCATGGTGGGACGCATAGCAACTTGCAGGTAGACCTGGTCTTGGAGGAGCGGGGGGTTCTACATCTTGATCTGAAAGCAACCAGAAGGAGACTCATCTGCACTGTGCAGAGTCTGAGCATGGGAGACAGCAAAGCCCACCTACACAGTGATGCACTTCCTCCAACAAGGCCACACCTCCTCCAAGGCCACACCTCCTCCAAGGCCACACCTCCTCCAAGGCCACACCTCCTCCAAGGCCACACCCTCCAACAAGGCCACACTTCTAATAGTGCCACTCCCTATGGTCAAGCATTGAAACACATGAATCTATGTGGGACAAACCTATTCAAACCACCACAGGTACCACTTTTTTTTTAATCCTCCTGTCATATATCAACTAGACAACGATAAGACTATCAAGTAAATCAGTGTATACTTGGTAATAGGGATGGATTTCTTGACCTGGGGAGATCATGGCATTAGGTTTGTACTGTGAAAAGTGATAGCCGCCTGTGTCAGTATTCTGAATTCATATGTTTTCTGAGGGGGTTCTGAACTAAGTGAAATTCTGATGGGTGGAGTCAATTAACACCACCACAAGGTCTACGGGGGAAGAAGTTGTACTCCGTGCCAGCACCACAGCCAGAACACAAAGTACCTGCCCTGTTTAAAGCCAAACAAAAACCACAAGTCATCGACACTGGCTCACTAACCGGCTTTGTCCAGAGGAAAACCAATGTCTCATCTCCTTCTGGCTGGAGGCACTTTTGCTGCTTAGAGTAAGGCACCCCCAAAGTCAGGCTCTTTGCCTCCCACAAGGGAGATGGCGATGTTGTTTCCTTAAAGGTCTACAAAGAGATGTCTGCCACCTCTGTGAGAAAGGCAGATATGGATCATAAAGTTGACAAGACTCCGTGGAGTCTTACGAGGATTTATGTGCGTTTCCAAGACCGAGGAGGAGAACACAATTTGAAAAAGTAAACAGTCAAAAAAAGAAAAAAAAAAAAGGTCTTGATCGAAGAGTCTTTCCTTTGTTTACAATAGGCCAAATTATTCTCAACAGGCTTTTTGCCTTGTCATTTGTATTTGTCTTTTAAAAAAAAAATAGATATCGTTGCTAGCAAGATGTAGGTACCTGATCATTGATAACTTAGACTGGACTTTGATAATTGATAACTTAGACTGGACTTCGGTGTACAACTATAGCCCTATCTACTTTGCATAATCATTTAATCATTTGAGGCCATGAGTTCTGGGCAGCCAGGGTAATATAGATTGTACCAAAACCTAAACAAATAAAATTAAGTGGTTACCTAACTTATATATGTTCATGTGTGTGCACATATATATGTATATATACATATATACATATATTTGTATTGGTTTATGTCTTAAGTAGACCCAAAAGTCTTGACCCCCAGACAGTGGTTTTATTCGCTGTGTTCTAACTTTTAGGAACTAGGATCTAATGAAAGGAAGAAAGATCATTAGGGACACAACCTTAAAGGAAATGGTAAAATGCTGGTGCCCTGGTTTCTAACTCTCCCTCTCCTCCTTAACAGTAGTCAAGCCACCATGATGTAAATGGTCTGCCCTCTCTACCATTGTGAACTGCCTCAACACAAGTCCAGAAACAAGAGTTGAGTGACACAGATTGAAACTCTCTCTAGGAAGAGGTAGATAGACAGATGATAGAAAAAATTGATAATGATGATGATAATGATAGATGGGCAAATAGATGGTAGATTAGAGATGATAGGTTGTAGATATATGATAGATAGATAGATAGATAGATAGATAGATAGATAGATAGATGATAGATAGATGATAGATGGGTGATAGATGGGTGATAGATGATAGATAGATAGATAGATAGATAGATAGATAGATAGATAGATGATAGATAGGTGATAGATGATAGATAGATAGATAGATAGATAGATAGATGATAGATAGATAGATGATAGACAGACAGACAGACAGATAGATAGATAGATGATAGATGGGTGATAGATGATAGATAGATAGATAGATAGATAGATAGATAGATAGATAGATAGATAGATAGATGATAGATACATACACACATAGGTACATAGAGGTTGTTTTTTTTTTTTTTTAACAAAATTTCAACTGTTCAGTGTTACCAATGAAGACTCAGAAGCCAGATTTGGTATGAAAGCCTGCTAGCTCAGGCGGAGAAAGCACCCAGGTGACCTTCCTCCTCTGCAGACATCCCAGAATGAATGCCCCTCTCTCACAGTCTCAAAAAACAAAACAACAAGAAGAAAAAAACCCTTCAAACTGAATGTCCCTCCCTTTTACTTCCTGTGCATCTCTAACCGTCTTCCTGACTCCCTCTTACTCTCTATGGCTCTATTGTCAACTGGTTGCCTCTTCAGCCTCGTGACCTATGGTTGACTTTATTTAATCGTGTTTACAATATTCAACCAGAGAGCTCTTAGATTAAAGGTCTGTGCTAAGGCTAAGCCACACCGTGACTAGAAACAGCCTTTCTCCAGTAAATAACACCACCTCCGGGTTCACAGGGTGATCAGATATCCTGCACCACACAGATACATACACACATAGATGTCCTGTTGCAGGCAAATTACACTGTCAGGAAGGATTACATGGTACGCCAAGGAGTCGCTGCATCACACTTGCCTAATGAAATCCCGAGTCTTCTTATTTCCCCTCTTCTGCTTATAATGTGTGCCAAATTGTTTTCTCATAAATGCAAATTCTACTCCTAATTGATGAGAAAATAAAAGTAGTAAACAAGTCTTTTTAAAAGTAAAGTAAGTCGTTTCTTAAAATATTGAAAAATATTTCCTAAGAATTCTTCATAAAAAACTTTCCCATCTGTGAGGAAAGAAGATACCACATTTCTAAGTGGAGTCATTCCCGGCACAGCTACTCAAAACTCTGCTTTATTGAGGGCAGATAAATTTGTGAAGCACAATGGTGAGTTTTCATGAATCTCATTGCTATCGCACAACGTGTTCACCGTTTTGACGTGCTAGGTGGCTGTTGGCACGATGAGTCAAAAGAGCTGGAAATTCAGTGGCTGGGGTGATGAGTCACAACAATGAATGACAAAGCACCTTTCGGGTCACACTAGCACGGATTCAGATGAGAATGAGTGGGCTCTTTCTAGAATTTTCACTCTCTTCTAGGACACAAGAAATCACTGCCCCTTCCTCAGAATCTCACATCTTCATCCTGGCATAAGGACACGCAGCTCCGTATACGATCCTGAAAGGGTTCCGCCTTCATGCAATTAAACTGCTACCTAGAGTGACTTATCAGGCCCTGGAGCAGATTATAAAACACCTGGAATCAGAAATAAAACCAAAAACATGGCATCCTGAGGGCAGGGTGACAATTTCTCCAAAGGAACCCAAGAATGTGAATGCCCAAGACATGGTTTCTCTGCTGAGAACTGTGCAGCCAAGAGTACTAGGAGCATCTCAGGTTGGAGCTCTAGGAAACTCAACATGGAAAGGTTTGTAGAATAAACGATAGCAGATGCATGGGTCCATCCACATGTACAGGAACAAACACACAAGCCTACAAGACTGGCAGGGTTTACTAGAAACCCCAGCCTACTTATTCCTCTCAAATTATCCTGTGCTAATTATTCCTGTCTGCTTTTGTTTCTGCCTCTGCAACAGCATGATATGATTACAGGCATTGAGCCACTGTAAATATATATTTCCAGGAAGATGCAGGTGCTTGATCATTGGTAGCTGAGGACTGTGGTGCACAACTTGAGCTCCAGCTACTTAACACAATCACTTATAAATATGAACTCTGGGCCAACCTAGGCAACATAGACCTCTATCGAAACCCAAAGAAACAAAATGTAGTAGTTATATAGCATTCCCATTGGATTATCACTGCCACTGCTACAGACCCAACACTAAGAATATGTGAGTTGGTTGAGAATAAGCTTGTGTAAGTGATTTGTAGACTTAGACCAGAGTTCCCTCTCGTTCACAGAGCCCTTTGACAGCTTCATCCATGTATACCGAAGCTGCATGCCTGCCTTTGCATTTTTAAATTTATTATTTCCTGTAAAAGAGTTGAAGTGTTTAAAAAAAAAAAAACACAACTATTAAACTTTTGATTAGTCAGCACCCGGTCCTTTAGGCATATCTAGCTGATAAGAGCAAGACACCGGGAAAGATGTTGTATTTTGTGAAAGCGCCACAACCCGTGTGTCGCGTGTATCTCTGCGTTTACCACTAACCGTTCTATGAGGAATGCAAGCCGGCAAATAGTTGGATTCACTGGTTTGTGAGCGTTTTCGTGAATTTGCACAGTAAGCACATAAAAGACTCCGAAGAGTTGCTGGTAAGCCTGGAAAGTGGGTTCCGATAATTCAAAGGAAAGTTAGGACGCAAGCTGGGAAGAAGGGGAAGGTTCTCCGCTCAGTCCAACCTGCTAACTAGTGAGTTCTCCCTCCCTCCTTCCTAGAGAGGTCAGTCTGAGGCCACTAGGTGGAGCCAATCAAGGCAGGTTCCAATCTGCCTTTCCATCTGAGCAATCCAGCGTATGAATTCTGCGCCCCTGATAAAACACTGGCTCACTTCCTCTCTCTGTATCTCTATTTATCCTGATGACTCTTCCCATTGCGTGAACTGAACTCTATTGTGTCTAACCAATGTAGCCATTCTTCAATGCATCTACAAACACACACACACACACACACACACACACACACACACACATTTTACTCTTCTTACCTTTCTTGGAACCTATTTGGCTGTCTCTCCCAACACAGCACTTAGCTGCTGGGAATAGACCCAGATAGCAAGAAACAGTCTGAAGAGAAAAGGCATGTATGCTGACCTTGGTTTTCCCTGCAGGGCACAACCTAGAATTTAATCAGTATCTCTCAGTGATTTATTGGGGGAAAAATATGAAAGATTATTTTATTTGGGTAATAAGTAGTGATAATAAGGAAGTAAGTAGGGCTTGGAATTAATGAATTCACTACCAATTCAACATCTGCCAAGTTCTTGGGATGTATCAGGTTTAGTGAAAAGAAATCGGAGTAGGGGGTCACTAGAAATGGAGACAGAGAGAGACAGTATGGAGGAAGTCACCTACGTGTGCGGAGTTCAGGAGGGCCAGCAGTGGGGTGCAGGGAAGGAGAGCAAGTTTTCACATCAGAGACAGGCAGTCTCTATAAGGATTTGTCATTTGCAATCCATCCCCCTTAAATCTCCACTAATGGCTTACAAGCTGCAGTTATGAGTTATATAATGTGTTCCATTCAACACATGTTATCTTTCAACTATCACCCTAATACTGTGACATGAATAGAAGGACAGGATTGATGAGGTAAAGGCCCTTAAGCCTAGCACAATGATTCACACCCCTAACTCCAGCACTCAGTAGGCTAATACAGGACAGTTAGAGTGAGTTCAAGGCTGGCCTGGTCTACAATAAGATCCTGTCTTGGAGGTATGGGGAGATTATAAAACTTTCCAATGGTTACTGTCACGGTTACCATTTATATTGGTGTCGTTGTATATGGCTAGAATTTAAATTTATTGCAGCATGCCTAGACAGCACTTAAGCCCTCAGTCACACATTTACAAGTCCATAGGTTGACAAAAGAATGTGGTATAGGTAAAAATTCCATGATATTAGCAATTGGAAGACTTCAAAGAGTACAGACAAGTATGCTCCCTTGACTCCTACCACCAGCCATCATGACAGATTCTTGAACTTCCCCAGAGAATGATGAAGTAATTCTCTTACAGCTGGCCTGAAATGTCAGCAATGCGCAAGTGATAGTAAAGCTTCCAAGATACAAAAGAATCCATATCTTCTGGGCATATATCAAAAGAATGAGTCTTGGTGTAAAGAAATCACCAAGCCTTATCAGACCGAGGAACATTCTCCAAGACTAAACCATCAAACGTGAAAGATCAACAATGACTTACGAACTCATTAACAAACATTAAACAAACATTAAAGAGCTAAGGCAAATAAGCAAAAGTATGATCTCTAACAGGACCTTAGATTTAAAACAAAAGGACTTTAAATTGACACTAAGGAGTATTTGAATACTGCCCGCCTTAGATATTGTTACTGCGTCAGTGTTGAAGTTGTAGGCACAATGACGTAGCAGACAATGTTGTAATATTCCGCAGCATCAACACACAAATAAATGCATGTGGAGTGGGAAAGAGCAAAGGGAATCCACGCACCCACCTTGTGCCTCACAGGTATTTCACAGGTGTTCACTTTCTCTACTTGGACTCTTGGTAGAGCACGTTAAGAAAATGTATCTTCTTAGACAAACACTGGAGCCCCTTGACTTAAGGAGACTTACACACCAAGGGAAGTATTTGCTACATTGTCATCAACATGAGACATTCTTGTGAATTAGCATTAATTAAAATATCCTGCCGTCCAGGGCCTCATAAGTCCCAAGCCAATCCTTTCTTTAACATCTGTGTGAACGTCCAAAGGAACAAATCTTGCTTAAAATTTTAAAATGAAGTAATTAGGAAACTAAGCAGTGAATGTTCAAAGCCTTCTAATGGCTTTCTGAACAATGAAACCACTTTGAAATGCCTTGAATTTATAATGTTCTTGTGGCCTGTTATATAGGGATTGAAGTTTTTAACACAGCTTTTTGGTCATAATCTCTGTAAGAATGGGGCAAGGGGGGAAATTTATATAAAAATCATTGAGCAGAAAATCTTGAGGAATTATCCACTGTTGAAATTCACTTGTGTTATTTGTCCCAAGAGCTCTCATGTACAAGAAAGGAGTGAGATGGTGCCAAGAATGTTTTTTACTGTAAAGTATTATGAAGCCCGTGTAGCTTACACGTGCAGACAACATCTGGTGCCCTCAATAAAGAATAAAAGCCGGAAAGTCTGCTAAAGACGCAACATGGAAAGGCCGAACCTTTGATACTTAAATCATAGTTTCTTTTAATGATGATGAACTCGTTTTGCAGACTGGAACATACAGTTTCTGATCATTATTTGTTAAATGCTTCAACTGGTGGAAAGAATGAAAAACCTATTTTTTCCTCCCTAGAAGGGAATTTTTGTCAATTACTGAATTTCCACTTTATTGTATGACTTTGAAATATATCTAAAAGCTAGTGTTCCCCTATTGCTATATATGTGATCTTGGAATAATTGCTAAAATATGTCCTGCTTCTATAATCTGCTTAAATCTAAAGTGACCTAACAGTGCTTGAAGATGTGATTTATAAAGAATTTAGGTTAACTAAAGGTGATAGAAACAATCAGGTTAAATCATATTCCTTGAGTCATTTACTCTTTTTGTACCATATCTACTAGATAGAGGCACTGAGTGTTCAAAACCTAAAGATCACTGAGCATGAACTTAAGACCTCAATGCATAGCTCATCTTTCAAGAAAATAAAGCCTGTTTTATTTAGATTTCTTCTTCCTTCTATAGGCACAGTTAGTTCTCACCACAAAACATTCTTCCTCACACTCTTCTGCATGTTTGCTTAACAGAATGTCCTCTGGGCTTGTTTGAGCTCACAGGTAATCATGTGATATTGTTCAATCAATGGGTATAGCTACACTCAATTTCCCTCTACAAAAAAATATCTCTAGAGCCAGGAAATAAGTCAGTCCTTCGTATACCAAGACTAGCCTAAGTGTTTGACTCCAAGTCACACATTGACTTCTGGGTTTATCACTTCAAGCCAGAGTGTCAGGTTCTTAACAGGACAAAGTATTTTATGTATAGAAGTCTCTGTGTCCCAACTGTTGACAAAAGGCAGCTTTCATAATAGACACTGGTAGGTAGGCCAGACTATCATATCTGACTCACTTCGAGGTAAGACCTCCTGGGTGTATAACTAGATATTCCAGTTCATTGGCTACAGATTCAGTTGTCCCTTTCGCAGTGCAGATTTTGTCTGAGGTCTTTGCCTTGCATCAGTTGAGCTGATGGTGTGGTTTTCTACCATGGTCTACGTCTGGTCAGAATCAGTTACTGATTTCAGTGTGTCAAATGGAACTTGTATTCCTGGGATGAAAACCGACTTGGACGTGATGTAAGATCTTCTGGACTGTCGAATGATTTTGGTGGTGTTTCTTCCCTTTGTATTTTATGGGGAAGTTTGAGAAGCATGGGTGTTAGCTCTTCTTTGTCCTGTTGATAAAACTCCATGGTGCACTTCCTACTGACTGTATTAACTTCACTGATTTGCTTTTGATAAGTCATACGTGCCTGAAATTTATTCATTTCTTCTAGATTTCCTAGGTTTTTTAAGAATACATTTTTAACATATTTTGCAATAATTTTCTATCTTTCAGTGGTCTCCATTAGAATCTCACATTTTTCACCCATGATTTTTCTTAATTTGGATTTTCTCTTTCATTTGGTTAGTTCAGCCTAATTATTTTATGTCCATCCAGTGGTTTGTTTGGTTTGTTGTTTTTGTTTGTTTTTATGACCAACTTCTCATTGGGTATTATTTCTTATTTATTGTTCTTTTATCTTCCATTTAATCAATTTCTTTTCTTTTGAATTTTTACGTTAAAAACTTTCGAGGAGCATGTGCATTGTTCGGTTTTATTGTGAAATTTTCAAACAAAATACTTTAGTGATTCTTTAACCTTCTCTTCAGCCCCACCCCCGCCCTGCACCTGTCTGCATAGCCTATGGCTTCCTTTCTGTTTTCATGTCTCTCGTGGTTGCAGGATATTCAATCACGCGGGGACCCCTGAGATTGTGTTACTTGCTGACAATGCTCATCCCTGGTTGAGGTGTGGTTCAGCATTAGCATGGACCTTTAATCCCTCTGGCTGGAATTCAGTCACACCCTTAGTACTCACGTTTTATCCCAAACAATGAAGGTAAAGTTAGTTTGAAGATGGAAGCATCCATGTTGGAAAGCAATGCCTAACTGAATGGCAAAGTGACGAATCAGAAAAGATTTGACAGAATAGGCCATGCCCAACTATCGTGAGAAGAGAGGGGAAAGGGAAGCTACTTAAGAGAGCAGCACAGAGAAGGAAGAAGTTTGACCAGGGGGATTTTAGAGAAACAGGTTGCAGAGAGAGAACAAGCTAGACACAAGTGAAGACAGAACAAGCCAGAGAAGGAGAAGAAGCCAGAAGACTGGAACAGATTGCCAAAGTTAGTATGAGGCCAATCAGGGCAATTCAGGAGAAGCCAAGAGAAGCAAGAGCAAATCAGTTGGCTTGGAGAGGAGTTTGATCCAGAACAGCTGAGTTGAACCAGCCAGCCAGAGTTCAGAAAAAAACTAGAAATGGGTGAGCTTATTCAGCAGTGAGTCTCAGAGACTGAAAACGTTCTCATCCTAGTAAGATCTTACGGAGACTAGAAGCTTCCAGGACTAGCCCTAGGTTGGCAGATGGAGGCAGTGAGCCCCACAGGCAACAACTTTAGAAGAATAAAAGTTCCTCTTCCATCCTGTGTCCTATACTTCCCTCCCTTCCTTGACCCCTCTCTTCTCCCTTCTCATAGTCTCCTTCCTAGTTTCATACCCTATACTCACACAAAACCCCATTCATACACATACAAATAATGCAATCTAGGATCTGCTTATGAAAGAAACACACAGTTCTTGTCTTTCTGAATCCGAGTTATCTTGTGTAGATTTAATCCAATACAGAAGCATCCTTTCCCTGAAGATGTTATGGTCTATTTGTCTTTGCATATGAATAAAAACCCATTGTGTATACCCAATGTTTCCATTGATCATTTGTCTACTGGTGGATGTCAGGACTGACTCGGTCCTTATTAATGTCAATGATGCCACAGTGGACAGGGATGCATCTCTTTGATACATCCCTGGTGTGGACTACAGATTCCTTCTAGTGCAATCCCAGGGGCAGTATAATTAGGTGTGTGGCTGTTCTTGTTCTGTCTGGGGGGGACTCTATACTGATTTCCAGTGTGGCTACAGTAGTTTACATCCCCATCCTCCATGAACAAACATCCCTTGTTCCCCTCAACAACAACAGCATCTCTTGCCACCCCCTTTCTCCATGATAGAAGTCCTAACTAAGGGCTGATGTGACCTCACAGTGGACTCTTTGTTTACTATGGGACACTTCACAGAATTGCGTGTCGTCCTTTCACAGGGGCCAGGCTAATCTCCATGCTATCCCAATGTGACTGCATGTGCTGCCAAAGTGAGCACCCTCACAGTACATTTAATACACAATAGTTTTGATAGACACTTCTCTAGTGGCCTAAAGAAAGAGATGCCCATAAACATACAAGAAGCCTACAGAACTCCAAACAGATTAGACCAGAAAAGAAATTCCCCCCATCAAATAATAGTCAAAACATCAAATTCACAAAACAAAGAAAGAATATTAAAAGCAGTAAGGGAAAAGGTCAAGTAACATATGAAGGCAGACCTATCAGAATTACACCAGAAAAAGCAAGAAAATAATCTTCTTTCAACTAGCCCAAAATAAGAGAGCCACACAAACATAATTCCACCTCTAACAACAAAAAATGACAGGAAACAGCAATCACTACTCCTTAATATCTCTTAAGATCAATGGACTCAATTCCCTAATAAAAATATATAGACGAACAGATTGGATAAGTAAACAGAACCCAGCATTTTGCTGCATACAGGAAACACACCTTAGTGACAAAGACAGAAACTACCTAAGAGCAAAGGGCTGGAAAAAAACTTTTCAAAGCAAATGATCCGAATACTTCGAGCTGGAGTAGCCATTCTAATATGGAATAAAATCGACTTTCAACCTAAAGATATCAAAGAAGATAAGGAAGAACACTTCACACTCATCAAAGAAAAAATCTACCAAGATGAACTCTCAAGTCTGAACAGCCATGCTGCAAATGCAAGGGCACCCACATTCATAAAAGAATTTTACTAAAGTTCAAAGCACACATTGCACCACACACAATAATAGTGGGAGACTTCAACACCCAACAGAAACCAAAGAGAGTAACAGAAGTTATGAACCAAATGAAGTTAACAGATATCTATAGAACATTTCATTCTAAAACAAAAGAGTATACCTTCTTCTCATGCAACCTTCTCCAAAATTAACCATATAATTGGTCACAAAACAGACCTCAACAGATACAAGAAGATTGAAATAATCCCATGCATCCTATCACATCACTATGGACTAAGACTAGTCTTCAATGACAACAAAAACAGCAGAACATAGAAGCTGAACAATGCTCTACTTAATGACAACTTGGTCAAGGAAGAAATAAAGAAATTAAAGACTTTTTAATAATCTAATGAAAATGAAGACACAACATATGTATGAGATACAATGAAAGCAGTGCTAAGGCAAAAAACTTATAGCTCTGAGTGCCTCCAAAAAGAAAATGGAGAGAGCATACGCTAATGGTTTGACAGCACACCTGAAAGTTCTAGAACAAAAAGAAGCAATATCAACCAACCAGACACCCGCAGATTTCCCAGGGACTAAACCATCAACCGATGAGTACACAGGGAGGCACCCATGGCTCCAGCTGCATATGTAGCAGAGGATAGCTTGTCCGGCATCTTAGGAGAAGCCGCTCTTGGTCCTGTGAAGTCTCGTTTCCCCAGTGTAGGGGAATGCCAGGGTGTTGGGGTGGGAGTGGGTGCGTGGGACTGGGAGCATCTTCATAGAAGCAGGGGGAGGGGGATGGGAGATGAGAGAAAAGGGATAATATTTGAAATGTAAATGCATGAAATATCCAATTAAAATAAAATATGTAATTTGCATACCAATAACTTGAGGATAGAACCAATGGGAAGAAAACATATCATTTACAGGAAGCAAACATTGCCAGCTGCTGAGCTACTCATAACACATGCTCAGTGGCAGCTCCAGCTTCTTATTTATAGGGTGTTGAAAGGGCCTTCTACTGGTTACTAGAGAAGCATGGTCTATGACTTCATAGCAACCTTCTTGAACCTCTTTTTGGGAAACAATCGGTCCTATCTGTTCAACTCCCACTTCCTGGAAAAACAACTTTTCTCAGTTTTATGCACGAAGGTATAGGAGAGATCATGTCATCCACAATGAAGTTGACAGATGCAGGGTTTGTGTCACTGTCTAAGACAGGAGGCAATGATTTGGTGCAGTCACCGCTCTCCCCGTTATGTCTGTCTGTTGCTCCGCCATGGTTACGGCAGCTTGTTTATACAGGGCTCCATTCTGAGTCCTTACCTAACGGTCTTCATGGCATTCATGAACTTGACTCTGTGAATCCCCCCCAAAGCTGTCAGCTCATGAGAGACCATTTCTCTCCTTTTGAAAAAAAAAAAAAGAATGTGTTCTATTATTCAAGACCTAAGTACCTTTACTAAACCCTTCCTTTTAAATCTGATTTCTACCATCTCTGTCAAGCTTCTAATAGACTGACTTCTAAGTTTCTCTTGAAAACATGTGTTACATGGGTGCATAGCCATATCACAAGCCAAAACTCTTTGCATTGTTAGTTAATAAAACCTGGAATGCAAGCCAGCTTAAGTAGACTTCATTAGCTTAAACAGCTTTAGATATGACGTCTTTGTCATAGCTTTCACTGTTCCTCCCATGGAGAGTTAGCTCGTCCATGTGCCAGTACGATGACTATATACTCAATCGTTTTGTGTGAAATTCACGTGTTGATTTTAGTTTTAACAACTTTCCACCCTTTCACCACAAAGAATCACACCAACTACGGTGTTTCAATTTGGAAATCTCTCTTTAGCACAATTTTAAACAAATCTGTTGCCTTTCTCGCTCTCTCGCTCTCTCTCTTTTTTAGTCGCTTAGCAACTTCTCAGACAGGAAGCAGTGTTCCCAGCAGTTCTGGCAGACAATGAATGTGAACAACACTTCTTCAGCACGGGTCAGAACACTGGGTCAGTATCATCAGCCAAACCTGGGATGTGTCCCTCTGTGCCTTTGAGAGATGGAATTGTTGATGCTCAAATAACGCTGGGATCTGTCATGAGATAGAAATTAGATAAGATCACTAGCCTTTCCTACAGATTTTCAGGGAAATGAAAAGTTTCTCTAATATGCGTCTCTTGAAAGTGTAAAACCAAGTACGAAATGGAGCACACACAGGTCTAACATATAGAAGAAAAAATTAGTACCATGGGTGGAGGAGCCTCCTGAGGAGTCTTAGCCTCCCAAAGAACATACATGGCGAAGCAAGGGATCAATAATTTCTGCCTCCCTATTTGCTCTTTATATTCTATAAACACGGCCTTGTCAATCCTCTTAAAGTTCCACTTGAGAACTAACAGTGACCAATGCCCACCTACATGCTAATTCTTGGGTCTAAATATAGACCAAGAATTCTGTCTAGAATTCTACTGAAATTCAGACAATGATACAAATATCTTATGGCCAAATAGAAATCCTTTCATCTCTTGAAGCTCTGCATTACTTGTTTGGGGTTTATAGTATCATATTTTCTTTGGTGGACATTGGGAGAGAAAGTCAGTGTCTGGAGCAAAGAGAGGGTGTCCTGCTACCTTCTTGCTCAAGCTTCCTCCTCAGCAGAAATGGCCTGCCCATTGTTTCATTGTCAGATCCTCAAAATCTTCACTCAGAGTAACTGGGAAGGCAGCAGATTAGGCTCACTGGATTTCCCAGACAAATTCGCATGGCCTACGTCTGCGCTTGCAACATAACAAAGGCTTGACAGATGTCTAGAGGATTGTCTACTTAATCCCCCACCCTAAATAGATGACATTATTCCATTCATTCTTTGTACCCTCAAGCTCCTAGTCTGCAGCCTCGAGCAAAGGAAGATTTGTTGAATCAATTACGTAATGGATGACATCTCTCCAAATGCCACAGTATTCCCCATTCGAAGGAGGAGTGATGAATGTGAACACTTAGCAGTAGCCATCATAATAATTTCCAGGACTTCAAGCTTAATATTAAGAGTGGAAAAGGAGAACATGATCTATCAAAAATGTATACAGGGCCTCGTCAATGAAGGGCAAGCATCAGGACCTAGGTTGGAGCCTAGGGTTATATGAAGTAACTGGACATAGTCCTATGCACCTGTAAGACCACGGCTGGAGACAAAGACAGGAGAACCCCATCCGTAAGGCTCATTGGCAAACCAGCTTGGCCGAATCTGCAAGCTCAAGATTCGGTGTGAGACCCTGTCTCGGATCTTAAGGCAGAGTTCAGTTAAAGAAGACACCCAACATCGACGTCTGTCCTCCACACACGCATACACCATATGTGCACATGTACTCAGAGACACAACCCCGTGCACACGTGTGCACATGCAGGAACACACAAGTGCACACAAAGTTAAAAGCATAAGGGTGTAAAAGCACTTAGGTAGCTCGCTGACATTAAATGTGTAGACTGATCAGTGACTCTAAGCCCGGTTTTTACAAACCTACTTTTTAACCTTTCAGTCTCAGAACAATAAACAACAAAAGGGATGACTTAATAGAATGTGTTTGATGTCATGGCGCATTACTTCTTGACGTAGAAACCTGGGCAACATCGTCAGCCTTTTAACGAATCCCCAAACCACAGCAGAGAGTTTTGTCAATTCCAAATTAGTGAGATTTTCATGAAAGTGAATAATGCAACTGTCACCTGTGAGCTTTGTGTCACTTTCCAGGACTGTTTTAAGTGCTATAATTGGGCAGTGGTTACAGTGTTGCTTTATTGGGGGTTTACTAGAACAAAGCGCACTAATCAGCACTCAATGACCCCATGCATTTGTATTCTGAATAAGTATGATAAAGTAAGGAAGAGACTGCAGGATTTTACTGAACCCAGATGGAACTGTACGTGTGGACACAGCCTGCATATGCATTAGATAAGTTTCTAGTTTAAGAATATAACCTTCGCTTGAAATTCAAAGACCCTTTGGAGACTTACTGGAAAAAAAGAAGAAGACTTTGCTAACATCATATGATCCACTTAAAGTAATACTTTGATTTATTAGTATCTGAGGGAAAACATGCTGATCATATTTAAATCAAAGTGCACGTGGATTTGAAAATGAGTAAAGACTTATTGCAAAAGTTGTGCTTTCTTTCAAATATCAAAACCATTAAACTAATGCTACTACCATTCTTCTAAAGTAATTTCAGTTTGGAATAAGGCTCTGGGAACCCGACTTGCTTCCTGAATGAAGACCGAGTAGAGAGCTTCAGAAAGGCATTTTGATCCAGGATCAGTTGACTCAACATTGGGGGCTATATGTGACTAAGCCTCAGGAAGTCCCGAAAATCCCTGAGAATCTGTTCAAAACCAAACTCTTAACTTTGGCACTCCTGAAATTTTGGACCAGATTATTCTTCATTGTGTGTGAGTGAGTGCTTAGCACCACGCCCTGCCTTTTGACGGTGCTAGCGGAGTTCCAGTCATGACTATCAAAACCCTCTCTAAATATCACAACATTCTCAGAGCACCACTGACTTACAGAGAGGCCATTAGCTCTTACTGGGATCCAAACACATCAAGAAAAGTATCAGCATGTGTGATCATCATCGCTTCCTTGAAATCTCCCCATACTTCACTCTAAAAACCCACAAGCCATTGCAAGGAATTCACAGGCCCTTGGCAGAGCAGTGGGTTTTCCCCCATTTGATGTCTCTCCCTGAGAAACATGATGTATAAATGTCAACCCATTAAGAAATTATGTTGCAAAATCTCCCAACTGCCAAACTGTTTAGTGATTCTATCTAAAGATGTCTTAGTAGTTTCTTAGGTTGGTTGACATCAAGGACTCCATATTTCCCATCTTGACTTCATTCTCCAGGTCCTAACCCAGGGCCTGACTCATCTAACCTACTGGAATCTGATTCAGTGAAGTGTGAATCCCACACTGACTGTGGGAAAGCATTCTCCAAAGATTCCTGGGAAGAAGATGGTTCTGGAAATGCTTTTTGATGTCCCGATTTCTCAGACAACTTAGATCTGTTCCCCAGAAATCTACTCCGGAAGTGACTGTGGTCAGTGAGCGCATGTTCCACTGTGAACGTGAACTCCTTTGCAAAGGATTTTCTCTCTGTTTCATATGGGTCTGGCCCTACGTGCAGGTCTAGGGTATTCTGGGTGGTACAAAGCCTGCATAGTCTCCTTGGCTGCTGCTCTGAAGAATGGTGTGGGTGCCCAGTTCTCTTTCCCCTTTGAAACTAGACTGCCACCAAGACTTTCTGTACCGGATTCTTCTCCAAATCTAATTCTAAGAGAATAAAATCCCTCCCGGGTTCCTCTCCTGACACCATCAGCAGATCAAGAGACCTCTCGTGCTCACTCCTAATTAGAAAGGTTTCCCAATCTAAGTGTTTCATGGGAAAACACAGAAACAAAATAAATTAAGGGGGGTGGTACAAACTTGCATTTGTACAGCTGATGGGTCACCTTCTCTGCTAGCCTGTCCCTTTCCACCTCTGTTTTAGATATTTACTATTTTTTTCTCATCTTTATTGGTATTGATGCAGCCCTTAAGACCTTCACATTTCTCACTTGTTTCCTTCCTGCTCTTGTCTAGGGTTTAGTTTTCTAAATCCTGTGACATTTAATATGAAGGGTCACTATCACCTGGAAAATTATGAAAAAGTGGACTCCAGGCCTCAGCCCAAAGTTATCAACCTGAACATCTCAACTTGCTAGCCAGGGAGGAGGGGGAAGAGTATCATTCTCTGTGTCATCATCAAAGACACAAGCTGGTGGAGAGTCTGTAATCCTATCGCAGAGTTTCATGATGCACTCTCTAAGTATCCCATAGGATGGAAGAATGGGGAGGAACAAGCATATTAGGCATGGGTAGATCAGGCTGTGAAGTGATGTGCAAAATAGAGCCAAGTCATATGTCCACTCCCAGGCTTCCTAAGAAGTGTTGCCCTGTTGTATGTCCAAAGCATGGATTTTGGAAGGCAGCTGTGATCACTATGAAAATAGTCTGAATTCTTCTGGCCTGGCCAACAGAATGGATATGAAAAAGACACTGTCCTAATCAGGGTCTTACTGCTGTGAGCAGACACCATGACCATGGCAACTCTTATAAAGGACAACATTTTATTGGGGCTGACTTTCAGGTTCAGAGTTTCAGTTCAGTATCATAGAGGTGGGAGCATGGCAGCATCTAGGCAGACATGGTGCAGGAGGAGCTGAGAGCTCTGCATCTTCATCTGAAGACTGCTAGGAGCCTTCCAGGCAGCTAGGACAGGAGTCTTAAAGCCCACACCCACTGTGACACACCTACTGCAACAAGGCCACACCTCCTAGTGGTGCCACAACCCGGGCCAATCATATACAAACCAACAAAGGCACCATGCCATGGTTAGAAGCTATAGTCATTGTGTAAGGAAAGTCCCCGTGTGCACACAGCCATCTTGCTAAATGTCATGCTTTTGAGAATAGAGCAACATCAATTATACAGGGCTGAATCTGAATGGGAAAGTCCAGGTCTCATTGCCTCCCCAGGAGTAGAAGGCAGACTAGGGATATCTTCCAAAGTTATACTTAGCTAGATGGGATTCTAAAAGCTGGACATCTGCCCAAGTGCTTTTATTTATTATTATTGGTGTAAAGGAAATGCTGTAATGCTAGAGGAAAAAAATTCTACACTGTGGAGAGAGCTTTGAGAGGCAGTTCAAGTAGGAACAAATACGTAAGACATTTTCCAAAAGCATCAGTGATTGTAACAAAGGTAACATGATCATGGTTGACATGGATTAGACAAAACCAAACTCAGCTCTCTGTTGCCTACAAGAGAATCTTGTAACAAGGGTTTAGAAGTTGGCCAAGTATGCAGGTCTACCCCAAGCTAAGCACATATCTTATGTCAGGTAACACGGTTGGCTCTGAATCTAAAATCTATCCAGAATTTAACCACTTCTTTATGCCTCCAATCTTGTTACCGTGGCTCAAGTGACCATCTTCTCTTCAGAGGGTTGTTCTATGATCCTCCTGACTGACCTCCCAACACCCTTCTCTTTTTAGTCCATTCCAAATGGCCATTTAAAGACATAAGAGCTCATGTCATTGACCTGCTCCCTCTCTCGCTCAACTTCCAGTAAAACACAGAGACGTGACATAGTTTGTGCTACATCCCTAAACCTCTGACCTCCCCTACCACACTCCATACTGTTGGTACTCTATAGCCACTCTGTCCTCCTTGCTGTCCTTTGAACCAAACACGTTATAAAACTCTTACTTAGCAGCATTCGCTGTTAAGGACTCCATTTTCTCTCTTAAGTTACTGAACTTGGTTTCATTTCTGTTGCCATGGCAAAATATCCTGACCAAAAGCAACTGAGGGGAGGAAAGGGTTTATTCAGCTTATGATTCCAAGTTACAGTCCATCATTCCAGCCCAGCATTTCGGGAAGCCAAGGCATGAATGAAAGTGGAACTTAAGGTTCTTGGAAAAAGTCTGTTGGACGGTGTTTTGCTGGGGCAAACACATGAAGGAACGTTTTCGTTAAAGTGGACATAGGTGAAAGGCTAAGGGAGACTGGTGAAGGAACATCTCCCTGAAGGAGACACAGGAGAGAGGATGTTTTGCTAAAGTAAACACATGAAAAGACACACGATGAAAGATTCTTTCTTAATGACACACATGTACTGGTCTGCCTTACATTGTGTAGTTGGGCTGCAGTTGTTGGGATGCCATAGAGAGAAATGACCAAAAGCCTTCTGGGAGTGTGCTGCAGTTTGTTGCCACTTTCAAGGATCCAGGCTGATTGGATGCACATGCTGAGGCAAGGCATGTGGAGGGGAAGTGATGTTTGGAGGGGATAAATAAGATTCCACAGAGTGACAGAGACAGAGCTTGGCTTGCTGGTACAGCTAGTTGTGCCACACTTGTGGGTCTCTCATCTTCACTGATCTTCGCTTTCCTGAATGAGGCATTGAACTACCTGAGGACCCAGCTATACCACTCCTGGGCATATACCCAAAAGATGCTCTAACATATAACAAGGACACATGCTCCACTATGTTCATAGCAGCCTTATTCATTATAGCCAGAAGCTGGAAAGAACCCAAATGTCCTTCAATAAAGGAATGGATACAGAAAATGTGATACATTTACACAATGGAGTACTACTCAGCTATTAAAAACGATGACTTCATGAAATTCATAGGCAAACGGATGGAACTAGAAAATATCATCCTGAGTGAGGTAACACAATCACAAAAGAACACACCTGGTATGCACTCACTGATAAGTGGATATTAGCCCAAAAGGTGCTTGGACCACCCAGATACAACTCACAGACCATATGAAACCCAAGAAGAAGGAAGAACACACCAAAGTCTGGGTGCTACAGTCCTACTCAGAAGTGGGGGAAAAAATCTCCGGAAAGTAGAGGAATGGAGGTATCTGAGAGGGGGGAAGGGGGGTTCAGATATGGGAGGAGATGGGAGAGAAGTACAGAGGGTCAGGAAATTGAAAGGAGGAGAGTAGCAGTGGGGTAGGGGGAACTGGGGGTAGCCACTAGAAAGTCCCAGATGCCAGGGACCCAAGAGTTTCCCAGGATCCAACAGGGAGGACATTAGTCAAAATGCCCAACAAAGGGGAGAGAGAACCTGTAGAGACCCTGTCCAGTGGATAATCATAGCCCCTGGATGAGGGATGGGGCCACCCACCCATCTCAAAAATATTAATCCAGAATTGCTCCTGTCCAAAGGAAATGCAGGGACAAACAGTGGAGCAGAGATTGAAGGAAAGGCCTTCCAGAGACTGCCCCACCAGGGATCCATACCATGAATGGACACCATCTGCAGACACCAAACCCAGACACTATTGCTGATGCTAAGAAGCGCTTGCTGACAGGAGCCTGGTATGGCTGTCCCCTGACCAATACAGTTGCTGATGGACACAGCCAAACTTCGGAATGAGTGTGGGGACCACAATGGAGAAGTTAGGGCAAGGACTGAAAGCGCTGAAGAGGTTTGCGACCCCATAGGTAGAACAACATCAACCAACCAGAACCCCCAAAAGCCTCTCGGTCCTGTGGAGGATCCCAGGGGAGGGGAATGTAGGGCACTGAGGCAGGAGTGGGTGGGCAGGTGGAGGAGAGCCATCATAGAGGTGGGGAGTGGGGGAAAATAGGGGGCTTGTGGAGGGGAAACTGGAAAGGGGGGATAACATTTGAAGTGTCAATAAATAAAATAACCAATAAAAAAATACACTTGGACTGAATTTTGATCCTGGAATCAGCATTGCCCATGTTGCATTTCTCTCTGTCCTTAGTAATATTGGGAAAGCTCTTTGGGCTTTTTCTGCCGATGTCATCCCCACTCTCTAAGCCGCACTGCGGTGCCGCATTACGTCAATCTTTGATGATGTCATCTTTGATTACCAGATCCTTGCACCTCGGACTTGCCATGCTAGTTTTATGACACACTAATTTGTCTTTATTTAAAATTTCAAAGAAATTCCCACATGGATCCCAGATGTTGGCTATTTAATGCAAGAAGGTGTCTCCTCATTACACGAATGTGGTATGTGTCCGAAATATTGTTTAGTTTATGAATTACTTAAAATAACTACATCCCAAAAACAATGGTTCATGTGTGAGTCATAAATTGAACAATGCCAATTTTTTTTTATGTCTACCACATTTGTATAATAAGGAAACACCTTCCTGAATAAAACATCTGGAATCCATGTGAGGGCTTTAGAAATTAGCCTTGTGTTTTCTTAAAACTTTCCTGTGCATAAAAAAATATCCAAAATGAAAGTAATTTTACAAAAAAAAAAAATGTCCGGCCCAAATATCCTTATAGGTAGCGCATAGCTTGGCTGATATAAAGGCTTGAATCATCGCAGTGTAAGTTAAATTGCATTGGGAAGAATGCTGAGAGGTCCTGCCCTTCGTGATTATTGATTCTGGACGTTTAACCATGATACATATATTGGGATAAATTATACTGGTACTGTAAATGAGACCGGTCCATGTTTAAAGTCTGAGACCTGTGAATTTGACCTCATTTGAGAAGAATGCCTTTGAAGAGGCAATTAGGTTTAAGGATTTTGAGACGTGATCCCCCAGTAGCAGGTCCTTATGAAGGAAAGGCAGAGAAAAAAACTGACATGGAAGAAAACATCTGGAGGACGCCATCTTAAGAGAGACGGGAGGAGCCATACAAAGTAAATCATGAGTCACTAGGAGTTGGAAGGGTCTTCTTCTGCAGTGATTCTGTTGTGTGTGTGCATGTGTGTGTGTGTGTGCACATGCACGTGTGTGCATGTGTACACTCCTTCTGAAATAATTATATCACTGTATTTTATTCAAATATGACATGCTTGGGTTTTCAGCTTCGATTAACATTACAGGCGGGATGTTTCTGTTTGGGGTTTGAATAATACCCAGGGTTCCCTAGCTCTGTGTTTAACCTTGGCATGTTCCGATCTCAAAGACTTCTCAACATGACACACCCATAATTTTTTTTCATTTAGACAAATATTGAGAAAAGAACCACAAAATCGTGAGAATTCCAGGCGGTACGGAATTCAAAGCGTTGGCAGACGACCCGGCCCTCGGAAGGTCCGTCCTATGCATGCACTTTGAGGACAGCAGTACAGACTCAAAACCCTGACTCAGGAATACACACAGTTAAGTAATGTAGCAATCTGACGGCAAAGCGCACATGGAGAGAGGTAGACTTCCGTTCCACATTCTGACTTCCGCTGCTGACTCTGTAGAAAGTCAAGCACCTGCATCTGCTTGGGTTATAGATGGACAGAGTGCATTCTGATAGACTTCACTGTGGCCTTTTAGAAACCACTGTCCCTTTTGTATGTTTGCTACGCCATGAGACTGAACACCCCTGAGAGTGTAATTCCACACTTGCTCAACTACCATTCATCTGCTGACAATTGTTTTATATTAAAAATGCAATAGGATTATTTTTCTGAAGAACAAGGTCCTGTGGTCATTCTCCCCACATCCTGGCATCTTCTGGCCCATTCCCTGGTTCGGCCCAAGAACTAGAAAAGCTACAATAGAACAATGCATCTATCATAGTTTTGAGTAATTTTTAATGATGTGGGAATATGGTTTGTGAACAGATAGAATAAAAAATAAAAACACAGAGAACCTGGATATACACTACAATTTCAAATCTGATTAGGCGTATGTATTTACAGACTCACACATTAAAAAAATAACTGATTTCTTTCTCAAGAGTACTGTCGACTGGGATTTCATAACCTTTACTTCATTAGCTGTTTTCTTTTTCTTTTTTTAGATTTATTTATTTATTATATATAAGTACACTGTAGCTGTCTTCAGACACATCCGAAGAGGGCATCAGATCTCATTACAGATGGTTGTGAGCCACCATGTGGTTGCTGGGATTTGAACTCAGGACCTCTGGAAGAGCAGTCAGTGCTCTCAACCACTGAGCCATCTCTCCAGCCCCTTCATTAGCTGTTTTCAAGTGCATTTATTTATAACCACAAATAAAAACAATAACACAATGTAACCCAAGAGATAGCTAGATGCTCGGAGCCGTCTGTGGATCAAGTGCTATGTCGTCGCGGTAAATGCTTGTTTCAGAAATGGTTTGGAAAAAGATATAAATGAACCCTGCAGCAGTTTCCTTATGTATTCCAGAACTCACCACCCTGGTTTCTCCCACCTACATGCCTCTCTTCCCTAGTGGGAAGAAAAAAGAAATGAGGCAGGTCTCACTGTGGACAAAGGAAGCTAGTGAATTCTTCCTGGAGTCTTTCTGACTCCTGACTCTTGTGGCAACAGTGTCTGGAAGGAATGCCGGAAGCCTTGGTTTTCTGATTAGCAGAGCATGTAAGACCTCTCATTGCAAAGACAGTGAGATCTGCAGACCCCTTAAAATTACCGAAGCTTGCCAGGAATGATATACGGTGGTTTAAACGTTGTGTGGTAAGGCAGCTAATTTAGAAGCTCTTTGAAGACAGGACTCTTCTTCTTCTTCTTCTTCTTCTTCTTCTTCTTCTTCTTCTTCTTCTTCTTCTTCTTCTTCTTCTTCTTCTTCTTCTTCTTCTTCTTCTTCTTCTTCTTCTTCTTCTTCTTCTTCTTCTTCTTCTTCTTCTTCTTTCTTCTGCTTCTGCTTCTGCTTCTTCTTCTTCTTCTTCTTCTTCTTCTTCTTCTTCTTCTTCTTCTTCTTCTTCTTCTTCTTCTTCTTCTTCTTCTTCTTCTTCTTCCTCTTCTCCTCTCCCTCCTCCTCCTCCCCCTCCTCTCCCCCTCTTCCTCCACCTCTTCCCCCTCTTCCCCCTCCTCCTCCCCCTCCCCCTCCTCCTTTTCTTCTTCTTCTTTATCTACACTGAGGGTAGGACAATGCCTTGTGCACAATGCCCTCTAGATGCTGAAAGAAAACGACTGAGGTGGAATTCAAGTGGCTAGAGGTGTTGTCCGGCAAACTAATACACATGGAATAAGCCTCACTGTGTCAAAAACCACAATGGCTGGGTCTTGTTCAACACTAGCAAGAATGAAGTTTAGGGATGGGGACATCAGAGAGGTGGTTTAGAGGATAGAATATTTATAATTTTATATTTGAAGTAAAAAAAAAATATATGTGTTTTAATTTGGGGAGTCTGGTTGAGTATGGATGCTGGAGGTTGGGGGTGCAGATGCTGGAGGAGTCCGGAAGTTATAGCAAGTATGGATGCTGGAGGAGGGGTGTGGGTGCTAGAGGAGGGGAGTATGGATACTATGGGAGTTGGACAGCTGTGACATAGTGATGTAGATGGGTTGTAAATCCTGAGACTCACTTGACTAAATACTTGGTTTTCTTGTTTATTATTGAAAAGGCACAGCTGTCTTTTAAATACTGGTGATAAAACCATCTTCATTGTCTCCAGAGCCTATGGTCATCTCTAACCTGTTTATATATATTCTAATCCATAAATATTAAATAGATATGTATTTGTTTCACTTACATAAAAACCAATTAAAATTGTCTTTTGAGGTTTGTCCTTTTTAATATTTCATCTACCAGGATTCTCTGGTATTAATTGCAAGCAGTATTTCTCTGGAAAGAAGACAAGAAATATATTAATATGTTATCGCTTCCAGAAAGGGATCTGTAACAGAAAATGCTCACACGGGGCCAGGCTGAGGGGGGTCGGAAGCAGAGGACAAGAAGGGAGTCCTCTAGTGCAAAGCCCTAGCCATTTGCTCCAGTTCAGACCAAAGGATGCAAAGAAAATGTAGAAAGGCTACATGGATAGCAGGATGCAAAGGAAATGTAGAAAGGCTACATGTATAGCAGGACACTGGATGTATACCATGGATACACTTCTGGTGGCACATATGTGTACCCATCTGTGCTTGTGAAAGCACACGTGTGTGTATGGTTGCACTGCTCTGTGTAAAGGCACATGTGGGCGTGTGTTATACAGATGAAGGCACACGTGTGTACCATGACTTTGTTGCGTGTGGGAGAGCACACATGTGTGAATACCATGGCTATGTTTGTAAAGGTATTCATGTAAGTGCCATGACTAGGCTTGTGAGGGCAAGTTTGTATCTATTATGACTATCCTTGTATATGAGGGCACACAATGTGCACGTGGCTATGCTCCTGTTGTGAGGGCACACTATGTGTGTTATCGCTATACGCCACTAAACTGATTTTCCTAAAGTGTGGCTTTTCTAAGCCTGGATCACATTCCAGGGTGGAAGACAAAATACTGACCTGAATATTTGAGCACCAGGCGAATGGCTAGGGCTTGTATGAAGAACATCTCAGAGCTCCTGAGGGGAAGTCATTCAGGCAGTAGTTCACCCATTTGTACAACCCAGATTATCCAATGGTCCGGGGTAGTCTCTCTTATCCAAGTTTCAGTTATTCTCAAGACATGACTACATACAAGGGCTTTATGGGTGAATTGTGCACTGAGGTAATTCTCTGAGACTACAGTCCACAGAGGCCTCAATGTTGGAGATTTGCAACTCTTTACCTAGACTTCAAAATCTAATAGAACTGAGAATATTGATGAGAACAGTATGTCCAAGCCAGCGGCTCTTTAGTACCGCATACTCCTGACCTCCTTCAGGAAATCTTACCAGAGTTCCCCGAAGCCTCCTCCCACATGGCATCCTGTAGCCTGTGTGAATATATCCATGGTGCGGTGTGTCCCACAGGGTTGGTAAGATTTTAGGTCATGAAACCGGGCACAGACACTTACTACATTCACCCTGAGACCCTGAGTGATTACCTCTGTGAGCAGTGCCTCACAGAGGAGGCAACCTCTAAGGAGTAACAGGAACGACGTCCGTGTCGCAGGGTTACAGCCATGAGGACGAAATGACCTGACACACCCTGGATGCTCAGCATAGTTCTCTGGCCCTGAAGAGCAGCCTACAAATGCAGTAACTTAGCACTAAAGAATGCACACAGGATTTCGCTTTCTGAACCGGTTTTCAAATGTAAATAGTCATCAGGTCCCTAGATCCCTCATCCCTCAACGGAGCTCAAAGACAACCTTTTAACGTGACCTTTAGGGAACATAAAGATGACGAAGACACCAATTCAAACTCCACTTAAAAAAAAAAAAACAAAAACGTAATTTTCTGGTGTTGGTTACAACACATTTTTCACAATAAACCCTTGAAGCCTGTAGCCAAGAAGGTGAACAAGCTATAAGTACACGCCATTCTCTCATGTGCTCACTAATCAAATACCACATAAAGACTTCAAGTTGTGTTCTTGTCCACAGATTCATTCAAAACCACATCATTGACCCCCCCGTCTCTCTCTTGCTTCATTTCCTGCAAACTAAAACATTTTGTTTTGCGGACTTAGAATTAATACATTTGGATTAACTAAGAAAATTGTTACCAGAAATGTGATTTCTACACAAAGACTATTACACGGTCATCGTAAAGCATCTGGGTGGTGTCTCTTAATATATAAAACCACATACCATATGTAGTGTGAGCGAACCAGGTGGGAAATTCAGATTTATGTAGTGCGCGATCAGTGTTGACCACAGAGGCCATCAGCCCTGGGATTTTTAGTCCTGTCAGCAACCGTTTAAGAGCGGAGATGCTGTGTCTTGACTTTATCTTGGCCACCAATTACAAACTAGTTGGCGTAGATGATCAAAAAGTTACTGAACACTGACGTGACAAGCCCTTCCTCCCACTCAGGCATTTACTGTATTTAGAAAACTCTGACCTAGGAAACCCCCAAAGACAAGAGACCAAACGACTATCAGTGTCCCAACATGGTGGACCTTCTTCACCGATGGCCCCATCTGTCTCAGAACTGGAAACCAGAGATACTAATAACTATATTCAAAATGATAGCTTCCCGTTGAGCCCCCTTTCTCTTCCTTCAGTGTATGTCTAGCCCCGGCTAACCTCACTAGAGCTGCTAACCTTGCTAAAATTCACTTACAGTTGGATACCAAAGAAGCCAGAAGATGAGAATTTATACAGGAATAATTAATCGTGCAGCACTGAAGCCCAGATTTTACACTATTTGGAAAATGAATATTGGCCTGATTTTTTTTTAAATTCATACAAAATGCAATGAATCTGCTCCGTGTAAAACCTGGAGAGAGCTAGTTTCTGCTGATGTATTTAATGAGCATATACATACAAACACGTAGGCACAGGCACATATACAGGTAACCAGAACGGGCTCTGGGCTGATCCTGGCTCTTCTTTCAGTCTTGTCATAGCTTCTGGAAGGTTCTATTCCATTTACACATTGATCCTTCGTCTAGGGCTAAATAAGAAGCAGTAGGGTGGCTCTCCTTAGGCAATGGCTCAGACATCACACCAAGGTATTAGTTTAAGGCAGTTTTGAGGCACGGTCTAACTGGCTTTAATCCCAATGTTACTGGCTAAGGGTCCTTTTCAATGAACATGGAGCACGCTCCTGTCATATGGTGCTACAGAGTCCATCCTCGTCTCGAGGTCCCTTCTCAGGACACAGGTACAAGGCACCTCGGAGTGAACCTGCTTCTGGGACCCCTGAATTCTCCCGGCTCAGTCTTTCCGCAGATTCCGGAGACTCTCCCCTCCAGCTCGGACTGGAGTGTGGCTGGGAGACTTCCCACACTGAAGGGCACTGTGGAGGACAGCCCGCAGCAGGCCGTGCCAGCCTGTCTTCCTGAAGGCTCACTTCTTGGAGACACCTGCTGGACAGCACTTCCTTTTCTTTGGAATTCCGCCATTTCATCCTTCTGTTCTGGAACCAAATCTTCACCTGTGGAGAAAATAATCAGGAAGGAAACCCTTATTCCACACGCAGCGCTTGAGTGATTTACTTATTTCTTTGACGTGGGCCTCATACATGCTAGGTGACCACACATTCAGACCCCTTCTTCAACACCAACTGCTAACTGCTTCTACTCTACGTTCTACAGAATCTCTTGTGCTGGGAGCCTAACTAGAGACCCCCCTGTGGCTTTTCCTGTGGGTTCCTCCAAAGGTACTTGAGAAATCAACCACACATCACAACCACTCTTCTAACTAGAATGACTGCAGTGCACTGATTACACTCTGTGTTTCTGTGGCTTTTGAAATTAACTTAGTTTTAAATATTTTAAAACATCATTTCATTTGGTCCATGCCGAAACATTTATCCAAGAAATATTGACTGGTATAGCACCTACGTGTTTTGATTTGGGAATATTATATTTGGTCGGTTAGTTCATTGCATGGGGATTGTGTGTGTGTGTGTGCATGTGTGTGTATGTGTGGTGTCTTTGTATGTGTATGCATGCACATATGTTTATGTGTGGGATGTTTATATGTGTATGTGAGAGGGTGTCTATATATGTGTATGTATATGCATGTGTGTATGTGCAGGGTATTTGTATGTGTAAATGGTGTGTGTGTGTTGTGCACACACGCGTGTGTGTGTGTGTGTGTGTGTGTGTGTGTACTATAGGTAGACTGTATGGTTTGATGAAATTTTCATGTCATATCTAAGGAAACATGTCTGGAGAATTAACCAACCCAAGATCACACAGGAGAGCACAGTGAAGAACTTCAACCCCTGGTCCCTAGGCCGTGTTAACATGCGGACCTCACCACAAACTTTGTAACATTAAATTAACAGTACATTTTGAAATGCTTTGATAAATGTGGGCTTTATACAGCTTCCAAATTTTGATTACTCCCAGGATTTATCAAAGTATGATAATTAGTCTCAATAAATAACAATTGGCTGTAATTAAGCCAGAAGTGTTTGATGGTGGTTGGAGATGAATCATAGCTCCCCCCACCACACCCAGCCTGACTCTTTGATAAACCACCCCCATCCGCCGTGCACTCTCCTTAAAGCAGGAGAATTCCCAACTACATCCCTGACATTTTAAAAACAGAAAACAGTCATCGCTGATTCACTATATTCTGCACTAACTATTTACATTTTCATTCTGAAACAAACAAACAAAAATACTAGTTAGATTCAGGGAGTCTAGAACACGAGTGCTTGAACGGTCATTGTGGGGTAAGGGGGACAACGGGAAGAGAGAGAGGCTGGAGAAAGATGACAGGTATCCGAATGTACTTTATACAGCAGTGGTTCTCAACCTGCTTAATGCTGCAACCCTTTGATAGAGAGCCTCATGATGTGATGACCCCTAACTATCAAAGTATTCTCACTGCTACTTCATAACTGAAATTCTGCTACTGTCGTGGATCAGAATGTAAACATCTGATGTGCATGATATCTAATGCGTGACCCCCAAAGGGGTCGAGAGAGGCCCAGGGGTTTAGAACTGCTGATAAACACGTATGGAGCTGTCCATTGGAAACTATAAAAAATTAAAATAAGAACTCTTACCCAAGAAAATAATTAAAGAAATATACAACTGAGAGGGCTGGGGACACGGCTCAGTTCATAGAGTGCTGGGCTAGCATGTGTGAGGTCTGAATTCAAACCCTGGCATCACACACGCCATGCACGGAAGCATGGTGGGTGGCACATGCTTGCAGCCCCAGCACTCAGGAGGTAGGCGCAGAAAGATCTGGAGTTCAGGCTCATCTTTGGTTAGGTAGGAAGTTTGAGGTCAGCCTAAACTACGTTAGATAGAACACACACACACACACACACACACACACACACACACACACACACACACACACTGAAGAAAGCAAACCAGACCTTCCTTCCACAGTGACAAGAGTCTCTTCACCTTTCCCTTTTAAATGTCAGCACAGGAAATCCACTCCAGGCAACTGAGTGCCAGGACAGCCGCACCAGCTACAGTGCTGAGATTAAGGCCTTTGCTAAGGAAATAGCTCTAAAGCGTGCACACCAGGGCATTCAGCTCTGCTCCGGATGCATTCATAATTAGCAGCGGGCATTTGCTCCTGAAGGGCTTCCCAAGCCCTCAGTGCAAAGACATTGTGGTTCCCAGGGATGCTTCTGCTTTGCTCGACACACTTGTTTTCTTCTCTCCTTAGTACACAGGTGTGTGTGTGTGTCTGTCTGTCTGTCTGTCTGCCTTTCTCTGGGTATCTGTGTCTAGGTGTGTCTGTCCAACTGTCTATCTGTGTGTGCGTAATGACTATGTGCTTGTGCGTGTGTGACTGTCTGTGTGTGTATCTACAAATGTGTGCATGTGTCTGTGTATGGTTCCATGTGCGTCTATCTGCATGTGTTCACACACAGGTATGTGTCTGTGTCTGTGTGTGTGTGCGGTACAAGGACAGAGACAGGCAGAGTGATACAGAGATGGATCTTGATCTAAGTAATCTTCATAAAAAAAAAAAAAACAAACCATGAAATACTGTCTCCACAACCCGTGGACAAATGCACCTATTTAGTGAAATACGCAGGTGCACCTCCCTCAACGAACACAAAAGCAACTCCGAGAGGATGAAATGGCTGAACATAAAAAAAAAAGGAGACTACAAAAGTCCTAGAAGAAAATCTATGAGATTATAATTACAGTCTTTAGGACACAAATCCTTTTTAAAGCAACCCATAAAATACCCAAGGCAATAAAACTGAGAAGATGGAACTGGCTACATAAAACTGAGAAATCTCTGTACAAACAAACACACCGTAAACAAACAGAAAAGCAACGGACAGCCCAGAAGAATTAAAGCGGGAATCCGCAGGATATTTGCATACGTATCTTCACAGCAGCAGCATCTATAATATCCAAATATTGGGAGTAATCGAGGTCATCAATAGACGAACAGCTACGCAAAAATCACACAGCGATATAATGGAATATTATTCACTCTTAGAAAGAAAGGTAATTCTGTAACTTATTACACTATAGGTGAACCCTGAAGATATTATGTTATATAAAATAATCCAATTAATAAAAAATACTCTATGTCCCCCACTCATACAAAATGCTTATATTCTTAAGCCTCTGTGCTACAACAGAAAACAGAATGGGAGTTGGCCTGAGTCTGAGGTAGGGGGAAGAAGGTACAGGAAGTAATATATGCCAGAGCAGAGAAGCTACTCGATGGTGGGAGTGTATGATACGCCTACAGATGATATGCAATGAGGCTCATGTGAGAGAGAGTGAAAAAGATGTACAGGTCAAGTACAAAGGACCCATCCCATAACACTTGAGAAAAAAGAACAGACCAGCCCACGTGGCCAACTGGGTTGCACATGACATCCCAGGCTGGGGGATGCACAGGCCTGTCTATCAGTAGCGGAGTGACATGTGTGCACCATGCAGTGGTGACACAGCAAAGCAGTACAGGGACGTCTGCCATGGTTTGAAGAATCTCCCTGACTGAATGCTGTGGAAAGCACGTAACAAAGAACTTGGACTGAATGGGTCTGTTCACGCAAGTGGCAGAAACACTGTATACTCATCTGCCTTGCTGGGAGCTGGGATGGTATGTGGTCTTGGAGGACCCGGGCCAACTAGACAGGGCTATGAGGATTTTTGTCTCCTATACCTTGATCATCATCGTAAAGGTGATTTGTGAAAAGCCAAAAGAACAGACAAAGCACCTTTCACTTGCATAGATAGGGAGTCACCCACGCACGCATTCCAGTACCAGTTTTTCTCTGTAGAGGGGGGATAATATAAGGAATAGCAGGTACTTCATAGGATCCTTGTGAGCATAAAGGGCATCAATTATCACTGGTAAGCATCATGCAAACGTGGACATAATTGCAATTTCCACATATCCATCCCATACGTAAGTTCATTTTAAGATCTGATATTCCAGCAAACTGAACCAAGAAGCGTTTATAAACAGCAATAAAAACTAATCTGGATTGGAGACATGTAACAGGAGCTTTCATTTGTAACCTCTCGAATTCTCCTCTTGTTTGGCATAGCTGATAAACCAGGAAGCTAATAAAGTGCCAAATTGCTTATTAAGTGCTCCCCAAAATTCAGTACGGAACTCAAAAAGCGTTCGCTCTGGGATACCTGAATTTTGAAAACAAGGTAATGACGTGAAACTATGTGCTTGGCTTCAGAGCCGAGTGATAGTGTACAAATAAAGTCACTCGCCTCCTTGGCTTGGAGACTGCAGCCATCCCCGGAGCTTATAAAAGGCTGTGGGGTTTGATATCAAAGTGTGTCCATGGAGTGTGGAGGAGAAGGCCACACCTGCTCAGCGTGAAGCATCCCTTCCTCCTCTCAGCATCCCTTCAAGCTGATAACCCTGAGCCCCCTGAAATTCTGACCTTCATGTGGTCTCCTCTCTTCCCACAGGTTTTCTTATCCATGCTTGTGGCACCCCAACCGGGTCTACTGAGGTACCTGCCACCCTAATTCAGGCCCATCAGGCAGTTCCATCACCTGACTTCCTGGGATTTGAGGACCATGACAAAGGTGGCCATCTCCAGACAAGGGAGGCACAGTTTGCGGCTCTGCAAAAAGCTTTACAAACTACTGGTCTGGCTTCCCTACTGCTCTGACCCACCAGGGCAAGCCCCCTAATCTTGTTATCTAACTTCCATTGGCTAAGTAACTTCCTAGGATGCCAACATTGTGATGGCTCACCCAGCACAGGGTTGCAAAGTAGACCCTGGAGATGCAGCCATAGAGTCCATTCATATGCAAAACTGCTCTGAGACTCATGAAATTCAAAGCAATCAATTAAGGTTATAGCCTAATTACCCTCTGTCAGGAAAGACTGGTTTCTACAACTAAAAAGTATTGGGGACAACATGGCAGCTTATGGGATAAACCATTTCCCCAGGGAAAGGAATCAAGGGGCAGTGTAATTCCATACACTAGGGCATGTTTGAGATGTTGTCATTTACACTATTCCTTTATACCAACTCAAAATATCCTAGTGGATGTGGGTCTATAAGGAAAGTGGGGTGTGCCTGCTGTATTTCTACTGCCCTTTATGATGGCTGGTTTTTATATTCACTATACATTAACTGTATATTACATTAACTCTACACAAGCTATAGTCATCTGAGAGAAAGGAATCTCAATTAAGAACGTGCCTCAGGCAAACCTGTAGGGCATTTTCTTAATTAGTGATTGACGTGTGAGGACCCAGCCCATTGTAGGTGGGGCCACCCCTGGGCTGGTCATTCTGGGTTCTGTAAGAAGGCAGGCTGAGCAAGCCATGGGGAGCAAGCCAGTGAGCAGCACCCCTCCCTGGCCTCTGCATCAGTTCCACCTCCAGTTTCTGGCCCTGTTTGAGTTCCTGTCCTGACGTCCTTCAGTGGTGAACAGTGACATAAAGCATACACCCAATAAACCCTTTCCATCCCAAGTCGCTTTGGTCATCACAGCAATGGGAAGCCTAACTGAGACGCCCTTGTATGTGGACACCCTGCACCGCTGCAGATGGTGGCTCAAGGTTAAGGAAACAAGAAGTCCCACACTGGGCTGCCTGAGATAGAAATGACGTTCCGAACACCTGTGCCAGGTGACGCCAGACCTACACTCGGTCTTCTGCATTTTTTTCCTCTAGAAAATGAACAGGATTGCAGGGAATGGGGGTGTCTCTAAGGAAGGTGAAATAGGGAAGTGCTAGCGTCCTAGGAGCTAACTGGCCATCTTGAGAGGACTCTGCACTCTCGAGCTGTGCATTCACAAATGAAGGCACAGATGCTGCCGAAATGAAGGACTCAGAGTAAAGAAGCCCAACCCGAGGTGTCCATGAGTCTCCCGTTCACTCTCTAATTTTGGGTTGAAAGGGAAAAGGAAGAAAGGTTGTCTACTGCTTTTGAAGGTGATTATTTAGTTTGCTTCTCTGGATTAAAGACAATACACACAGTATATATATATATATATATATATATATATATATATATATATATCCAAGAATGTATCATATGATATATATACACATACATATACATACATTCATATATAATATATAGTGCCAATGATATTTCATATAATATATATACATACATATACACACATATATAAATATATATTCCATATATACAAAAAATACCTATAACGGTCAGCTTTTTCTACCCAGCCTCTTCTAAAACTTCTTATATATGAATAAATGCCTAGGTCAGTAGCTTTGAGTCGTTTCCTCTAGCTCATAATCTATTTATCCCGCTTAAGCTAGTCTAAGTCATACCACGTGGTTAGTTACCTCTCCTCAGGTTCATGCAACAGTCTCCTCCAGCCTTGATGCAAATCCCCTCTGTCTGCTTTCCCAGAATTCCTCCCTCCCCACCCCGTCTATCTGCTGGAACTCCCACATTTCCACCTTCTCCTATTTCCTGCCTCGGCTCATTGTCCACAGATTTTTTTTTTTAATTGACAGGTGACACTTTGACACAGAGTACAAGAAATTCTTTCTACAATACCAAGGAGATATATCTATATCTAGATAGATAGATAGATAGATAGATAGATAGATAGATAGATAGATAGATAGAGAAGAGAGAGAGAGAGAGAGAGAGAGAGAGAGAGAGAGAGATATCTCCCTTCCTTTCAGAAGAGTGAATTCTGTAGCTCTGCTTGCCACCTCAGTGTCTGTAAATCTGTCTCCACACAGGACTTGTCCATGGGTCTCCCCCTACCAAAATTCAGAACACTTTGGGGTACAAACCTGGCACAAGACATATTTGCCAAAAGAACAAACTCCATCGAGCTCCTGCTGAAACTAGGCATGGGAGGCATCTTCCTCCTCACTGTACCTGTGACTCCTTCAGTCCCAAGCTGACGGCGAGTTTCCTTCGGTCTGTTTTGCTGATGTATTTCTGTTTCTGAAACATTTTCTCCAGGGCCTTCCTCTGATCCTCCGAGAACACAGCTCTTCTTAAAATCCCCCTTCGAGCTTTGGAATTTGAGTCCTGGGTCAGCAGAGGCAGCCCGTGCTCCTCTCCTGGCAGGGAGAAGAAACACAAACGGGCACAGGGTTAGCGAGGGCGAGCCCTCCGACTCTCGGAGCAGCGGTATAACATAGTTGATGCCGTGGCAGTCGGTTCTCTCTATAGCAAGAGCTATGTTGCTTAAGCTATCTGGGTTGTGGACTTCTTTGATGACCCAAAAAAAGGCTGATCATCGAAAGATGCTCCAAGAAGTGAATAAAATAGCACAAAGGTAGCTTAAAGCCCAACCCTGAACAACGGTCCCACAAATCTGCTTCTCCCTTGGTAACTCACTTGGTCCTTACATATATACATACATATTTTACATACATAATACATACATACATATACACATACACATACATCACCAGCTACTTCCAAAGTTCTTGGAGCGATGCAGGTCCAATTCTATGCAAAGGACACAAGGCTGAGGTCCAGCCAGACAGTCTCAGTTCAGCCTGGCAACTGTATCCAATCTAACAGTGTAGCCCAGAGTATCAAAACTTAGGAGAGAATGGCAACCACCCAAAGAAGTGAATAAACTATCCCACCCCTAAAGACGAAGAGGAAGGACAGACAGCAACAAAGGAAGGACCACGTGTGATGTTCTACAGCATGGCAGCAAGATACGCACTGAGCTTACAACCAGGAAAAAGTGCTAAGGAGAAGGGGTTCAATGGCGGACGCGAACTCTACCGCGACCATCCCAGGAATATGGACGTAAAATCCGTGCCCACTGTCTACAGTCTAAGCTTGGATCTATGTCCCAGCTGGGAACAACTTGGCATTGAGTGAGGGCTGAAAATAGATTCCACCTGTCCTTAAGGTGCTCGCAGTTGATGAGAAGAAGCTCAAGGGCTCTGAGAGTGAGGTGAGCACGTGACCATCACCGACCGCGCAGAGCCACAGAGGAGCAGCCGTCAGAGTGGGAGTGACCACAGCCAACACACAGCCAGCCAGAGTGGGAGGTCGACTAGACGATACCCAAAAGAAAATCTTCACAGCAGCAGTATCAAGAGAGAGTCAGGGGCATGGTGCCAGAATTTTTCCTAAATAGAGTTATACCTAGGGTTTCTGATTTTACTTGATTTAAATGCCTATGCCAAGTTTTAGGTCTTAAGAAAAGGCAATGGGGGATTGACACTCATTCATATACCCCTAAAACTTTCAACAGAAACACTAGCAAGTGCATATATAGCAGAGGATGGCATTGTCTGGCATCAATAGGAGGAGAAGCTCTTGGTCCTGTGAAGGCTCATTTCCCCAGTGTAGAGGAATGCCAGGGCGGTGAGGTGGGAGTGGGTGGGTGGGAGTGGGAGCATCTTCATAGAAGCAGGAGAAGGGGGGAAAGGAATAACATTTGAAATGTAAATATGTAAAATATCCAATAAAATATATAATATCATATTTAAAAAGGATATTCTAGCAAGTTATTTTTAGATTAAAAACAATGGAATCCCGTAGAGGGCCTCTAGGTACGGTTCTAACATGGTGGGGACGCACACTGAAGCCAAACCTCACTCTGTGAAGAGCAAACCTTCTCCCAGACCCATAACCAAGCTCAGGTATTAACTCCTGGGCCTGGTTTCTCTGGGTTCTCGGGTTTGGGTGCACTGAGACGAACAGTAGTAACAATGAAGGACCAAAAGCTATGGCCGACACCAAGAACCCTGTATCCTCCCTGTCCTTTCAACGTGTCTATCCTATTGGTGCCCCCACACGCCTCTTATCCAATCTCACACGCATGTCATTTTACCATGGCAACTCAACACACGCTGTCTGCGTTAACAGTGCACTAGGGGTGTCAGGAGAGGCCTAGCCTCTCTGGCTTCCTGACCCCACCCTGGCCTCAGTCCTGTGCCTATTCCTACAGGAGGTCCTAAACCAGCTTCGTCAGAGATACATGTTCCTCAGAGCCCCTGACTACCAATAGGCTTACAAGTAGGTAAAAGTGCAGAGGAGAAAATTTCGACAGAATATCAAATATAGCACTAAGGTAGGCCATTACAGAAGTATGGACAAATAGTCCATGTGTGATGTTTTACGATTTGCAATTGGATCCGTTTTCTAGCAGACACAAGCAACCACTGTAGCAACCTTTAGAGGGGCACAGTTCCTTCATCGTTCCTGTGGTCTCGAACCCTGCCATGTTTTATCCCAAGCTCTGTTCCCAAAGTGGACTACCCAAGGGTCATACAGCCCAGCCCACTTCTTAAAAGCCCTGTTCGGTTTCCACATTAAAAAACAAATCCATAGACCACTATACCCACCCCCCCCCACGGTTTTGAGGAAGTTGAAGAGTACAGGGAACAGCACTGAACCTAGACAGCATCCGACTCTCAGGGATTCTTTCAGGATAACGCAAGCTGGAGGCCACCAACAGCCCTCTGAGGAAGAAAGCTCTCTCACCCTTCCAATGAACTCAGTAGCTTCTCAGAGCCGGGGAGAGAGTAGCCATTTATTTGATCCAGGCCTCTCCAACAGGGCGGGCTAAATTACCACTAGCCTCTGTTTAGTGCTTTCTTCAGATTTCACTATTTAAATCTGGAGTCTGTCTCCCGATGCCAGTTTTCCTCTGCTGAGGAGGGTGGGGTAACTGGAAAGGTCTTTCACTCTCTGACTTCCTCTTAGCTTGGGCTTTACCTGAGTGTCTTCTATTCAATGTGCTTAACCCAGAAATGTTCCTGTCCAAAGGAAAGGCAGGGACCAAAAATGGAACAGAGACTGAAGGAAAGGCCACCCAGAGACTGCCCCACCTAGGGATCCATCCCATCTGCAGACACCAAAACCCCACACTATTGCTGATGCCAAGAAGTGCTTGCTGGCAGGAACCTGGTATGGCTGTCCCCTGAGAGACTCTGCGAGAGCCTGACCAATACAGATGCAGATACTCACAGCCAACCATCGGACTGAGCCTGGAGACCCCAATGGAAGAGATAGGGGAAGGACTGAAGGAGCTGAAGGGGATTGCAAACCCATAGGAAACACAATATGAACTAAGTGGACCACCCAGAGCTCCCAGGGACTAAACCACCAACCAAAGAGTATACATGGAGAGATCCGTGACTCCAGATACGTATACAGAAAGGATGGCCGTATCTGACATCGGTGGGAGGGGAGGCCCTTGGTCCTGTGGAAGATTGATGCCCCAGCATAGAGCAATGCTGGAGCAGTGGGGCGGGAGTGGGTAAGTGGGTGGAGGAGCACCCTCATAGAGACAAAGGGGAGGAAGAAGAGGGGGACGGATCATGGGGGTCTGTGGAGGGGTAACCAGGAAGGGGGATAGCATTTGAAATGTAAAGAAATAAAATAATCAATACAAAAACAAACAAAAAAGGGTCTCGGAAACCAAACAGCCATGGGCGATCTGAGCCTTTCAGGGTTTTGTGGGGACGTGGTCTCCTCCTCCTCTGCACTGCCTGTGGCATCCACTGACACTCTGGGCTCACACTGAGATGGCATTGCACTTTTTCCACACTCTGTTCTATCCAGTCCGTCCTACCCTCCTCCGTTCTGTAGTTGAAAACTCTGTTAGGAAACCAAGATAGTTTTACAAGCCCTATATTTGATTTCATGTGATGCTTGGGGAATGGGTTATAGACAAGAAGCCCACAGACCCTGGAGGTCCCCACATTACCATCTGGGGTGAACGCTCAGGCAGGGGGAAAAAAAGGGAAAGACCTGAGCCTTAGGAACGACTTCTGATGCTGCCTCCTCCTCTCTAGGGCTTTGAATAGAGCCATCAACTTAGAAAGCCTATTGTGTTGAGTCTCTGATCCTTCAAAGATTCTTCTTGGTTGACCGAATGTCATTTATCTCTGTGACACCACTCCATCACCTTCGAGAAGTCAATACCTATATTCAAAAAATCTACAGATTCATAATAATCTTCTAGGCAATATAACTGGGCTTCCTTCTAAATTTAAAAAAAAATAGGCTGTGTCCCTCCAAAGATTTTAGAAGGGTTAAATTAAATCTCTCTACGTACTAAATATTTTGTATCTGCGTGCATATATGTGTTAGGAATTGTATTTAGTCTTTACTAGGTTTCCACAGCTCCAGCCACTTTCCTCAGACCACCCATCACTCAATCTGAGAGCAGTAAAACCAACACTCAGGTCAGCTGGCAGCATTATTAGTGCGTTACCCCTCGGTGAACGTGAGACCCACAGACCCGATCTGCTTTCACCCAGCAGAACTACTGCCCTTGTCTGCTGCTGTCCACAAAATGCTATACTCAAACTTGGGGAGAATACAATGTCCTTTAACAAGTTTTAACAAGGAAGAAAGGCGTCAATAATGAACTGGAAATGTCAAATGTAAGTGCGTCTTCCAAGGAAAGGCAGAGCAGTTCGTCCTGGTAACAAGTCTGCTCAGACTTACGGAAAGTTGATTCCAAATTGAAGTTCTGTCCTCTGGGGCATAAAATTCTTGAAAGGTCAAGTTGGGCACTCAAAGACGAAATGAAATAATTATCTAATTAACTCAATTTGCTAGCCTCCCTCATTAAGATGTCATTTTTTAAAGGTAGATTTTTAAAAAAAAAAAAAGTCATTATCTACATTATTTCCACAGTTTTCCTTTTCATTTTAGCTAGGGGATGCGTTCTTTTTGAAAATGAGTTTATGAGTAATATCAAAGTAATATCAAAGGTTTTTATTTTTCCATGCAATGCTTTAGGGGAGGGATCAGCATTTATTCAATTTTCTCTCCTGTTCTCAGGGTCAGCACTGTGCCTGTTAAACCATCTACTATGTGTGAGAAGGGCATTGGGCGAGTGATGGCTTCCACACTTCCGACAGGGAGTCAGCCCTAAATCTGAGGGGTCAAGAAAACTCCATCAACATTAAGCAAACGCATCGCACTGAGAGTGGACACAGCATCACCCTTGCTTAGCTACAGATGTGCTGAGGAGATCCTAGGTTCTGGGCAAGAGCAGAGTCAACCTTGTGAGGCAATGAGGGTGGCCATCAGCTTCTTCTCTTGGTACAAGTTTTAGTTCTAAATCTTACTTTTGGCTGTCCAAGTGGAAACTTAACACAAACTCTCTACTCAAACTCTCTCTCTCTCTCCTGCAATGGAAAATAATTTAGCAACTTGACACAAACACTTATTATTTAAAAAAAGAAAATCTAGTAAATTCCTTTAGTTTAAAAAAAAAAGTGCAGCGGATGTAAAAGCTCATTAGCCGCTCCCTGGTTATCCCAGTCGTTTCTGTAGAGTTCTGTACAGACATCGAGATCTCACCACGTTATTAGCTGCTGCCAGTGTGAAGAAACATCATAAACAGGAAAATAAGAAATTCACCTCGGAGTTATGAGGGATAATGTGGCACAGCGCCACTTATTAAGAACACATGTAGGCTCTCTACATGGACTTAGGAGGCCAGCATTCGGAGGGCAGACAAGTCAAGGGCAGTAGATTCTATCCTCCATCCGAACCACTCTGATTTTTCAAGCCAAGTGTTTTCTTCTCCAATCCCCACACCCCCCAAGATAAACACGGGGCTTGAAGCCCTGAGGGATGAGCGTCATTGACAACAGCTCCGCAGAGGGCGCTGGGTGTGAGGGACTGGGAAATAATGAGAGAAAACGCAACCTTCTTAAAATAATCATTGGAGCTCTTGGGAAGATGACGTGCTCTATTAAAACCACGCCGATGCTTTTCTTCCTTATTTATTAAACTGGCCCAAACGTTTATGGGTTAGAGACTCTTAAAAACACTGCCATAAAATAAATACACGGCACCACCATGTACACCCACGTGCCCGAGCATCCCTATGACTCTGGTTCCTGGTCCCCCACACCTGAACCATAGCATTAGCAACCTGCTGAAGGGAACCAACATCAAGATAAAGCAAGTGAGCTCAAGTGTGAGACCTCCTCGATAGAAGGCGGTGCCCCTGGGATGGGGTTTAAGCATCTTCTCCAGACATCTTGGCCTGCCACTCCTCTCCCTGGTGATAAATGGTGCCCTGATTTTCACAAGTTTCCAATCGCCCTCATAGAAGACCACCTTGAAGGAGCGAGGAAAAGGTTTAGTCATGGTTTCTACTTCGCCATTCACATTCAATACATTCTAGTTAAATCGACAATTAATAGGTCACCGCCAAAATGGCAGTGCCTCGGTCCTGGTTAATACACAATCCCCACAGTTGATAATGGGCCCTGTGTATTCAGCAAGTCCCTATATACACTCAGCTCAGCCACTAAAAATCCCCTTTCAGGTGGACGGGGCTATATGGGAAGATGAGCTAGAACGAGTCTATAAAAGTCAGCTCCATTCACTGTTTTATTTTTCAGCCAAGGGCTTTAAATGGCGACCAGAAACTCACTTGGAATGGCAAGCAGGAGAAAAGACTGACGCACAGAGCCTGGCTTTATGACCACACAAAAGGACAAATGACCCTTGCCCAAGCCCTCTCACTGTGAAATGGTCCCTAAAGTTCATCTGCAGAGTGAAAAATTGTGGTGAGGTCGCGTGTGGATGAGTCCAGCAAAAGCGAGGATTGGTCACGGGTCTGTCGCCCATTGTAGCCGCATCCCAGCCGTGTAAAGGGCTCTGTGGGAAAGTATCGGCCTCCTAAAGAGAGGCTCAGAACCCTGCAGCTCATTAAACAGCAACATTTGCTGCCTCGCTTGTCCGGAGTCATTCTGTGGGGAAACTGCTCTCCTGAAACTTCCATAAAACACATGGACACATACGGGGCCATGGTGGCTGAAAGCCTCCGTGAGGCTGTGACATGGGACTCACCCTTCTCCACTCTCACCTGCCGTGGCTGTGTACCTGGGCAAGAGCCTTCCCGTGCCCCCACTGCCTGATTCTCACTACGGCCCATCCTCTGCCTGTAGATTTTTACTGACACATTAAGACACCTGATGCATGAGAGAGTGTGGGCACCATGTTGCTACCTTCATTTCCTCCTCTTCTTTCCCAGACCTTATAACGTTTAGAGACCCGGGCCCTGAAAACATTTACCCCCTTTTACCATCCTGAGTTGCTAATTATTTTCTAGACCTGTGACTTTCTTAGTCATTTTAAACCAAATGAAAACACCGCACAGCGCCCTCTCTTTGCCCGCTTTCTTTTTTTCTCCCTTCTTGAACGGAGTGTGGCTACGGGGTTTCCAGAAAAGTCCCTCTGAGATCTGTTCTATCAAATGGAAAACAGGCCCTCGGCTTGGCGGGTCAGCTCTGGGCTTAGTGTCTCCCGAAAACCAGCTCACAATCGCTCACTGTGCCTAGGTTTGATAATCTCTAGAAACCTCCTGAATAGGGTCGCTGTGATTTTTAGTGAGGAATTAGCTCCTTGCCGGTGCACTGCCAATTAGCTTCCCGGAGCACATTAAATCCTGCTGCTTTGGTTTACAGAGTAACGGAGGCATTGCTGATGAAGCATTAAAACTTACTTGAAAAAGCTGTGGGGGAGGCTGGGCGCCTGCAGGACCCACCGCAGCACGCAGAGTAGAATGGCCCGGCGCTCAGAAGAAAGGGTTTGGAAGGCACTGCAGAGAAAGCATTGATCTCATTGATTAACCGTTTCTTTTACACAATATTCAAAACTCTGAGCTCCCCACAAGGCCCCCCCGAGTGAAAGCACTCCACTGCCGAACCTCCCCTCGGTTCTAACGCTTTACCGAAATTAAAGTCATTTTAAAGTGTCAAAGTTCTTGCCAAGTACTTTCCTCGGGATTTGGAAGATGTGTTGGAAAGACTGGAGCCGGCGTGGCTGTAATTACAAATAATGAATGGCGACTGTTCTTTTATGCAAGGCACACTAGGGTAATAGTACGAAAGCAACATCTGCAGAGATGGACTAGTCCTCTGCATCTGTCCCGGGCCAACATGGCAGCTTCTGGCCAAAGGCGACTGCCAAGCTCAAAGGCTAGCTCGAGCAGTTACTAAATCTTCAGACCAAATTAATTAAAATTTAAAGGGACTCTTGTGGCTGAGGATTCCAATATTAAATGGCACGGTTCTAAACATTCTACTCACCAAGAAACAATTTAAGTGTCTGGTGGTTTTGAAGAGACTACATCAACTTCAGCGTTCCTTTTCAGAGTCTATTAAAGATGTGGCTGGCTGGGTTCTCAGGATGGCTGAGAGCGGGATGTGCTGAGCAGCTCCGCGATAAAAGAGCTGTTTCTGATCCCAGACGCTTGTCTCAAAGTATTTGCAAACAATCACATTGCCTCTCGAGGTAAATCTCGTTGCCAGAAAGTGTGTCTACCCTATAGTGAGTCAGCCCTTAATTCTGTTCTGCTCAGTTTATTCAAACACAGGTTCCTCATAAAGCTGTTAAGAGATGCTCACGGAATCCTGCACGTATGGGAAGGAGACCTAGTTGGGGCATCTAAATAATAATGATATTTTTTTTACTGTCATTGTATGTTGTTCTGATATCCTGACTACACCATCACAGACTTTATTAAGAAATGAGTGTCAGACCTGGTTAAGTGCTTAACACACCGTCTTCTTTGATAAAATGCATCAGTACGGTACAAATTTGGGTCATGATTCTCAAAAGTGGGTGCCGGCTTTTACCCTGACATACATGGCAGCATTGTCTAACATATTGTAGTCAGATTTTTAAAAAACTGAATGAATGGTCTTTGAAGTGAAGAACAGGAAGAGAAGAGAGATAAGACATTAACCTAATTCTCCACCCCAGAACACTCACAAATATGGCCTCTTCTGAGACTCATGACCTTGAAATCGAAATCTCGAGCTGAAAATATTTTTATTATCCTTTCTTCACGTGGCACCATCTCTCCTTTCCTTGATCACACTAGATAATCTTCTCCGACATGCCTACACGCCTATTTAAAGAGCGTGATATTTTCAGACCAAAAAGCGTGTAGTTGTTTTAACCAAAATCTTTAAAAGCTATCACAAAACAAATAGATTGCCTAAGAAAAATATTTATGGTATTTGTAGAACCCCAGAGGTCTCAAAGTTGTAAATTAGTTAAAAACCCAGTATCGATCCCCCTATCACATGATGTTGAGGTCTCAGTATTATTGTTTACTTATTTAATATCTGAATTTCTAAAAAAAAAAGTGTTTTAACATTGTTTTGAAAATTGGTAACTAAGCAAAGAGAGGAAAGGACACAGAACATAGTTTGGTTTTCCAAAATTAATAAAAGAAATAGCGTCGTTACTATTGTGAATTGTTCTAGTGTTGACCATAAAACCGTCACAGAAGTGACCATTTTATTTGGATTTTATATTTTATATTATAAGAGTAGTCCATGAAATCATCACCATGTGGTCACCTAAACTAGACCTGCACAATGTCACCAGTTGACATCCCGACATAGATGGAAAAAAATCTCACAAGGCCCCACCCCCAGATGCAGGGCGACAGGCAAATGTCAACTGCTAGGAGAGGGAAATGCGGTCTTCTTGAGGGACGAGCGCCTGATAGGTTGTCCAATCCCAAGTGGTCAGCTTTAAGCACACATTCATATAAGCAACATCAAAGGGACTCAGCACACATGCATGAAGGAGAGGTGGTGAGGTTAGAGATAGCAGGAGGGTGTGGGGGTGGTTGAAGGCAGAGAAGATGGACTGGAAATGTAAACACAGCACCCTTGTATGAAATTCTCAAAAAAAAATTAAAGAAGAGTATGATCTTTTTAAGTCTACATTTCCATTACTAGTATGGCTATATAAAATTGCAACTTTGAGTTTATTTTCAAGCATTTCTGTTAACTTGTTACCTCTCCAAAATGAGCCTTCTTTGCAAAATTAATCATGGCTACTGGGATTTTAGGTTCCTCTTTGTTCTTACTAGGTGGGGGTAAAAAAAGAAAGATTCAACAATGTTGCAACTACATATACAATGTTAAACATCTACCATGTTATGTAGATGTATCAAAATTGCGTATGTCCATTTGGGATTTGTCCAAGTATAGGACATGGAAGGCCATACATTAGTGACACACAAAACAATGCAAGGTATAAATAAAGTGGACATTGTCCTATTCTAAGAAAATATTTCCCACACTTAGGCTGTGGCCCAAATGATGGAAAAATAATGAATTAAAAAAGTTGTTTCTATGAGACAACAATCAAACTCCCGAGTGGTAAGTGTGCTTTTGAAAGCATATGATCGGATGTTAAACCAGAAAAGCTCTCGTTGAATAGGCCATGCATTGCTCTATTTGAAATTTGTAAGCAAAGTGACACCAAGAATCTGTAACGACAGAAATATAATCAAAATCTACAGTCATCATTCTAATTGGGGCAATAGGAACTGGTTTCCACACTCTGACATGACTAGACTGGCAGCTCTTTTGTGCAGAACGATTTCACCATCTCAGATCATCTCTTTGACACACACGTTTAACAGGAAATTAGTCAGCCCCCGAATGCTATACATAAATACACCTTATTTAGGCTGGCTTATGTGGAAAGGGCTGTGAAATTCCAATTAAGGGCCCCTTTTTCACATCTGACAGAAGCCAAGTACCAGTGCATCTGAGCCTGTGACGGGGAGAGTGTTGAATGGCTATAGGAGATCAACGTCAGAAATAACCCAAAGCCCTCAAAACAGACGTGACATTTTCAATATTTGTAAAGAACATACTTCCTTTGAAGCCATGAGTAGGGGGCAAACTGAAGGCCGAGGAGAGCAAGGGTTAGGCTGGCAGACATCTGAAACCTTTAAGCCCTTAGCAACTGCTCTGAAGATGCTCTCAGGAAGGCAGAAGATGCTCTCAATAAACATTTCAGACATCGCTGAAGTCTGCATGTGGTTATTTTACCGTTTATCGCTGCAGGCTCCCAAGTCAGTAGCTGTAGTGGTGATGTTTTTGGAGTCCTTGTCGTATGCTGGCCCTGGACTGGCCATGAATTTAGAACACTCTTTCTCCATTCACCAGACTTCAAAGCAACAGGCATCTGAAATGTGCCTGAATTCTTTCAAAAATGTTAAAGATGAGCAAAATAAGCCATCCTGGCTTTCACACAATGACTGGCTATTAGGTAGCAGAGTAGGGACACCCCAGTTGCTGGATAAGAGGTGGGTTCTAGAGAGTGAAATTATGCCAGGATTCCCAGGGGAGAAAAGCAAATGGCTTCAGGTCAGATTGTTCAGCCACACCGTGTGGCCTACCAATAGGACGTCTGTAATTCCACAGCGCACTGACGAATCTAACATCCTGTCTCTATAGAGTACACATGTCCTAAACAAAATGGGTTAAACACGTTGGAGCTAAACCGAACTCTGTCTGCATCCAAATAACCAAAGTTAGACATTTGCACACAAAACTTGTGAGCCCTCCACAGTCCCGAATCAAGTAGTCTACTCACTTGAAGAAAGAAACTCACAGCGCCGACCACTTAGAACTTCAGTTAAGGGCCGGCAGCTGACCAGTGATGAAATACCCCTTTATAACAAGTACAGTAAGTTTTAGTTAATGTACACAAAGTCCATGGCTCCATTCGTAAGTGTCCCACAGACAGAGGCAGCCGCTTATGAGCCCACTGCGAAAGAATGACTTTCAAACTCTTATTGTCTAAAGTTATGTTTTAATTGTTTTTTCCTAATTTTCCTTCTTCTTTACCGATGGGGTAATGTCAGTAAAGGGAGGGATAACAACGTGAGTCTTCGCAGTATGAAGCAGTGTGAAGCAGCTCCTTTGAGATGTGGTACCAGCCGAAATGAGATGCTCTCCCAGGGAAAGAACGCAAAGCTCACCAGTGAGACCCTGGCAGCGCTCTCGGCGATGAGCAAATCTCAGGAACACATCGCGATCGGTGAGGATCGCACAGTACGTTTGAGAGGAAGACGGGAGGAAACTCACTTATTAAGCCAAATGTAAAATCAACCGAGCAAAACCTCCTAGAAAAAGCATAATGGAAAATTAATAATTTCTAACGCTTTTATGACATCCTTCAAGAGCCAAGTTTTGGGGCTCTGGGAATAAAAGGAAACCTAACTGCAACTTCAAAATAGCACACAGCCAAAGGGACTGTCTAGATCAGGGTGGACCCAAAGACGAAGCTTTGAAGGGTAGACCCTCTCTCTGGAGCGGTTAGGCCTAAGAACTCTCATTGCTTAATGAGCCTTCCTGTTCTTACACAGTCAGTTTGAAGCAACCCTTTGGTGTGATCCAGTTGCCACCTTCAGCTTCATTCAGCAGGGAAACATGTTAGAGTCCGTCCTTTTACCTTTCTAGTCCTCAGGATGCGGCTGAAGTGAGCATTTTGGGTTTTGCTTCAGATATTTGACAGCCAGAAAATAACAGATCTTCATGTGTGCCAACAGCTCGCGAGAAGCTGATTCCAGCGAAATGCTACTCCGTTGATCCTGGCCTTGAAGTCCGTGGCAAATATGAACTGCATTCTACCAAGTGCCAAGGTCTGCACTGTCTGCCAGGACTACAAAGACAAAGGGGACACTTCCCATTCATTGAAGAATTTGCTTTTATTTTGAACGAACTTACAGATCTGAATCTCCTAGTTGAAAGGGGGAAAAGGTGGTATAAATTTCCCAGTATTCCAAATTGTTTTGTTCTACCAAGCCTTATGCATTCCCCCAGGAAGATAAAAGTTACGAACTTCGTACTGTTTCTCCAACCAATGGTTCTCATCTCTGAATTCACATTAGAATCATCAGGATAGGGCTGGAGAGATGGCTCAGCGGTTAAGAGCACCGACTGCTCTTCCAGAGGTCCTGAGTTCAAATCCCAGCAACCACATGGTGGCTCACAACCATCTGTAATGGGATCCAATGCCCTTTTCTGGTGTGTCTGAAGACAGCTACAGTGTACTCATATACAAAATAAATAAATAAATCTTAAAAAAAAGAATCATCGGGATAATACTAATGCCCACACTCCATACCAACTAGGCTAAATCTGACTTGCTCTGTAAGAGGCCCCTCATATGACATTGGTTCAGAAATGCCGCAGGTGATTGTAATGGCATCAGTGAATAAACATGAAACAAGACCTACACACTGTAGCGCTCAATTGACCGTAGCCTTTCCCCCTGTCTCGATTGTGTGTGAGTGAAGGGAGATACGGTGCCAACACGGGGAAAGAAACAGTCCAGTCCAGACTTCTGCAGAAATGTTTAAGCAGGCAGCTGGACACAGAGATTGCACACCTGTAATCTCTGCATTCTGAAATGTAAGATGAGGGGGAGGGGGAAACAAAAAACTATAGTTAGGAAGGCTTGGCTAACAGCGTCTTTAGGTATGAAAACCATCCTTGGATGCTTGAAAATCATTTGGAAAGTCCTAAAAAGGACAAAGGAAGAGGAGGGCACTCTAGCTAGGAAAGACCACGGGTACAAAGGAATGGAGTGGGGGGCAGGTTGAGGACCGCAGTCCAGATGCTGGAGACCAGGTCAAGGGAACGAACAGCACAAGATGTAGCTAACAACGGTTCGATGTAGCTGCTGAGGGGAAGGTCTTAATCCCAAAGCAAGTATTTTCATTCTATCTCCGGTCAAAGGAATAACTGTCTTTTCCAGACTAGCTTGGTGATAGGAAGAAAGCTACACTTGACAATCTCGATGGGCAGTGTTGGCTCAGTGTTGAAAGGGGCCCAAGCACCTCGTCTGGTGACACCATACTGTGGCTACAGCTACCAAGAAGCATATATTTAACTCCCTGCACCAACATCTTGATTCAAGACCAACAAGTAGATCACCTGGCTTCCCCTCAAGCTAGAGTCCATGACCGCTGACTCTACTGTCTCATCAAGCATGGTCCGTTACACAGCTCCGAGGAAATTAGCTGGATTTGAGGCCATGTCTTCCTCTTTGTACCGTAAAGTAGGTGTTACAGAGAATACTATTGAACAATGGCGTCCGTAGCTCCCCGAACATCGCTTCTGTGAAATCTCCCTGAATCCCAACTATTAAACACTCTGTGATCAATTCCTATGCAGGTCTACCAGAAGCTGGGTCCAACAGGGGTCGTGCTGTCCCCTTTGGCAGATTTTAAATGACTACAGCGGTCTGAGAGTCTCCCTACTACAGAGAAGGGCAGTCTGTTTGTTCCTCTCTGGAACATAGAATGCTCTCGGTGATGCTCTCGATCAAGGGGTTGGCAGGGTCACGTTTTAGAACCTCCAGGGCGTGTCGTGTTTAGTTAGAGGCTCCAGAATGTCCAGCGCTCCCAAACCACGCATCGTGGGCTTGTTTTCCAAACTTTCCCATTTAGAGCCCAGAAACTATGTAATGAAAAGGTCAAGACATTAAAGAATCAAACTCTGGATGGCAAGTTCCAGCAGAACACCCAGTCACCAGCCAATATCAACCACCAGTCCTGCGGCGGCACCGTGGACATGCAGCCCACAGAACCTGGACATCCAGCCACAACCTCAGGACATCCCAAGTAAGAGCCACTCAGCTGAGCTCACTCAGCCCACCAAAGAAAGGAAAACTAATAAATTTGGATTTTTTTTTCCTGATCTACAAAATGTTGATGTGGATTCTTAAAGTATTTTAGCTATGATAACACAGAGGAAACGCCTCTCGGCTCTTTTCCCCGTCTCTTATCAAGGGGCATTTGAGGCACATGCTTGAAAGGTAAATGCTGCTGCTAACCTCTGTTCTCATTTCAAAATGAGGCATCTTGGAACCACTCTGCGCTCTACAACCAGTAACAAGAAGCACTGGAATCCAGACCTTAAAACCATGGTCAGTTGCTCAAGAGCCAGACACTGTCATGATACTTTAAGATATCCCCAACTTGCCCTGTATGCTTTGGATGAAGGGTTGGCAAATTTGTGTGGGCTTTGTGTATCAGGACATATCTACGAGCCATTGCGTTTTGATCTATAATGCAAAGCACCCATAGAAAATATGGGAATACGTTGTGTGATCCTGTCCCTCCTTTCCAGGCTCAGAGGGCATTTCAGACTTCAGACTCAGTGTCACCATGAAGTTAACGGGTGTGACTCAACTAAGTTTGGGGTAGTCTCCTGGCTGTCACAGCTTTAAATAATATCACTCATTCTACTTCCAAAGGTCACTTAGAATTAACCAAATGAAGGACGCCAAGGATACCTGCCCACGTAACAGAAAACTGAATAATCCCACCCTCTCAGGACTGTGTATAGAGGAGAAGGTTGTTAACTATTCCGCAATGTACATGAAAAGCATCAAACTCCTTGGCTTCTTTTCTTTCTTCCTTTTCTCCTTTCCTTTTCCTAGACGCCAATAGTTCTAGAAACAGAGAGGGCCGAAACTCCGCGGCAGCTTTTTTGATCTCCGACTTCAGAAAGAACCTCAGCGTCTTAAGTTTACTGTTCACATAACTCACAAAAAACGCACCCCGATACACTCACAGCTAATAGCCAGTTGACAAAAAAAAAAAAAAAACGAACAATGTTATTAAAAAGGAAATGAGCTATGGTAAACCTTGTATAAAGTGATGAATCGCTCAGCCAAGTTAAGTACTGACTGGAGGCTAAAGGGAATGAAAGACGGAGATTCCATTAAAAGTGGAAACATTACTGAAAGTAACATAAAGTGCTTTGGCATAAAATATACAAGGGCCCAGCGAGCGTGCTATCTATTAAGGCAAAAAAGTCCAATTTCTTACGCGGGTCGTATAAAACAGAGGAATGATCTAATGAAGCCTTAAAATGAGGATTATAACGAGCAGCTCTTAGATAAAAATCATATTGTTTCCGTTTATAGTTTGCCCTTTTTACTCCTGGCAAACGCCAGGTGCATTCGCGTGGAAACGTATTCACACTGACTTTAGAAAGCTGTGCACTTTGTTATATGCACTCCTCCGCGGGGGTTGGGGAGCATGAGTCAGGGAAAAACGTTAAAGAGTGCTGAATCACTGTAAGAGTGCGCTCACCTGTAATCTCAGCACTTGGGAGGCTGGGGCAGAAGAAGCACAAGTTCAAGGATCTAAATTTGTATAGAGTAGAAATAGTTCCAAGCCGGAATAGGTTATGTCGTGAGATCCAGGCGTAGGCATGGACCGCGGTCCTTTCCTGATAAGTTGTCCTCATTTCTACCTGGCTAAGTACAGTCATCTTAGAGTAAGCAGAGGTGCGTTCTGCTGAGAAAAAGAGCAGGGAGGAAGCAGCACACTGAGAAGGGAGACAGCGGGATCTGACACAGACATAAAGAGGAGGTGATGCAGCACTGCGCAGGACACACAGGGCTCGAGTAAAATCCTAGCACCAGAGGACAGATAAAAATCACCCTGGGTTCATCTCAACTTGCCCAGCATGAGCAGCACCCTTATCTGGTGCAGCCACGACCGTCCTGAATTCTGTTTACATTCTATGTGGGTATACATTCAAGCCATTGGACCTCTTAACCCCTGAAGTCACTAAAGTAGGAACTACGTGAAAAGAACTAAAATTTGTCCAGGTCACTTGGTCCTGCTGTGTGCTACGAAACATCGATGGCTTCCATACAAGTTTCCCTCGTCAGAGTAAAGAAGCCTGTGCTCCAGCCAGAATACAGCAAATACAGAGGCGTATGCCAGCAGGAAACCACTGAACTGAGAACAGGACCCCTGTTGAACAATCAGAGAAAGAACTGGAAGAGCTTGAAGGAGCTCGAGACCCCATATGTACAGCAATGCCAACCAACCAGAGTTTCCAGGGACTAAGCCACTACCCAAAGACTATACATGGACTGACCCTGGACTCTGACCTCGTAGGTTGCAATGAATATCCTAGTAAGAGCACCACTGGAAGGGGAAGCCCTGGGTCCTGCTAAGACTGAACCCCTAGTGAACTAGACTGTTGGGGAGAGGGCAGCAATGGGAGGAGGGTGGAGGGAACACCCATAAGGAAGGGAGGGGGAGGGGATGTTTGCCCGGAAACCGGGAAAGGGAATAACATTCGAAATGTATATAAGAAATACTCAAGTTAATAATAAAAAAAAAAAAAAAGAAGCCTGTGCTCGCTGATGGGAGGCAAGTAGGTGCTGTGGTGAGGGCAACTGCTACGGAGGGTGGCTTTCTCCATCAGCACCGAAGGGCCTGTTAATGCTACCCATGATAAGAACTGCTTCTTGAATCTAAAGAAGTTGGTTAACTTGGGGAGTACGCAACCAAAAATTTGGCTCAGAATTTTTTTACGAGTCATGTAAGTCTATGTTAACCACAGAGACGTGCTAAAATATGCAGATATACTAAGAATTCGGTTCTGTGACTTCCAGCCAAAGTTGCCAGAGGTGATTTGCAGACCGGAGCAAATTGTGGCTGATGGCTACCATTTCGTTCTGAATCCCATGCTCTTGATGCCCCGGTTCTGGTCGGCATCATTTAACACTCCTGGTTCCAAGGTTTCAGTTCACCAAGGACAGAGCTAGGGAAGGCCTTATCAGTAAACATGGCATGCTGTGGACAGAATATGATTTTAAAGACTTCTGAACCATTTGTCCCCAAGCGCCTAAAACAGTTTTATAGAGTCATAGTCTCGGTGTATCTCAAGGAAGGGAGAATAAAATATCATTCATAATCCAAGACTTAAGTGCAAAGGTAGGACAGAGTTAAGGATGCACAGGGTGACAATTCTCTGGAGAGATGAATGATGAGTGAGACAGAAAACACATTAAATGTTTGACGTCAAAAGCCACCCCAGATGAATGACAGGTGGGGAAAAAAAGCCACCAATCTTGCTTTTCTAGGCTGCACAATACAACACACAAATTAAGACAACTTAGGCAATATTTAACTCACTTATCCAGGGTAAAAATTTGCTTTCTAATCCTTTCCAGCACGCAAATGGTATTTGATAACTGGTAAAGTACTTTTGTATCCAATGCTTTCTAAACATTTTAAGCAAACGTCATTAAAACGCACAGTTACTTGTTACCCCTAATGGGAAGAAAATCTTTGGCACAGTCACCCACAGGAAATTCACATCGCGTTCTCATAACTAAGGAGAAATTCATGGGTTTTTTTTTTTCTTTTATAAGTTTCAAGACCCTCCTTTACATACAAAGGGCATGGACATTCTAAGGTACACGGTATTCTCCGGATAAAAAGCTTTGGGGGCGGGGGGAGTTATCTTTCATATTTAGAGTTTCGCTTGCAAAGCCTTCTGACTCCCACTAATAAGCTATAACGGAGACGTCTTTCTTTCAGATAAAAAGTAGAAGTGACTCTGTTCTTCACCGGCTGTCAGTAAGTGTGTCTCCCCGGATCCTTCAGAGAGGCCTTTGGTGTTGCCAGGTTTAAACCACAGAAGCTGCTTGGCGGCAGGGACTCGCTGCCTAGAGCCTCTTCTCCCTGAAGTATTCGAACTCGTTGATTCTCAGGGACCAGGCAGGGACACTCTGCTTGCACGGGTTCTGTGCAGCTGGAACCCATTCTCAGCTACAGACCCTTTTCCCGGTTTACTCCTTCAGCTGGACTCCATGAGGTCTTAATATCCCTTTTAGGCGATGAGGACCAAGAAGAGGTAGCAAACTGAAGACTGGGGGTTTTCTTTTGGGTTTTTGTTTTTTGTTTGTTTGTTTGCTTGGTTGGTTGGTTTTTTGGGGGGGTGGTTTTTTGGGGTTTTTTGTTTGTTTGTTTGTTTGTTTTTTGGTTTGTTTCCTCTTTGGGAAGTACATGCACATTTAAAATGGCACTTAGGCCACGAACAAAACTAGCAAGTGAAATCATTTTATTATGGAAAACAAGTGCCGTGCCAACAGCTACCTCCTGGCCTGCTCTGAGGATTAGAAGAAGTTACTAGCCACTGTGCCAATGATTGGTAGCCGAGAGCACTGGCTGTAGAAAAAGCCTCTGCCCATTCAGTGACCGTGCCAATCGCCCAAAACAGAGGTGGACGCATCATGGACCTCACGCTTTGCCGAGTGAATGAGATCTATGGTGTCAGTAATGGGACATAACCAAATTAATGAAGTGAGAGGATACAGACAGCGGATCAGACTTTGGACAGTGTGATCTGTGGAAAGCAACTGTGGTAATTCCCCACCAGTTCGCTGAGAGTGCTCAACAGAAAACGGTAGGATGCTGGCATGCCACCCATAAGGCACCCGTTCTATGCCTACCACTGACCAAAACCAAACCAAACAAACAAAAGAACACAACTACTAATTCCTCGCTCGTGATTTCCAAAAGAGATCTAGTGCTGTCTTTGGAAGAGGGGAAGAGCTCTTCTAAGAAGCGTCCAGACTGTCAGTCACAGGCTGGAGACTTACAGGGTGGGTTGCACAGCATGTGCAAGGCTGTGAGGTCAGCCCCCAGCTGAGGGAGTGAGGCTGGCCACACCCCCTCACCTGACCCCCCTTTGATCCATCCTTAAAGTTACTGTCAGCTTACGACTTAAAACTGCTGGATAAAAGCTGTCCTGTATTTACTAAAACAGGACAGCATCATTTAGAAAGGAAGCCATGTTCAGAAAACTGTACTCTCTTCTAGATTATAAACATAAAGGAGTATAAATCCGGTTTTAGGCAGCATATTTGTGGCCACGGATTTACTGGGGGTGGGGGGAAGTGGTATTTCCTACTGTCTTTAGATATTTTCTGGAGCTTCAAAATGTGAGTCCTTTCTTCACAAAAAGTATGTTTTGAAACAAAGGTTTGCTTGTTCAAATTAAAATTAAGCCAGGAGAAAGTGGAACAAAAGGATCTGTTTCACTCAACGAGGATTGAATAAAACATTTGGTAAAACATACATGGAGACGATTGTGGGGTATTTCAAGTTATACCCTCTTAATTACCTAAAAAAACACTTTTTTTTTTTTTTTGCATTTGGACACTTGAGTAAGTATACCAGAATTAATACATTCTTGTAAATGAGTGTTGAAAATCCTTTCTCCATTAATTACAATAGTTAGGGTGGATTGTGTATATGAAATCATTTTGTGAGTAACTGAGCTGTCCATGTTAATTTACCAATGACCACTGAGAGGTCAACAAGGGTTACCATTAAGTAATTTTACAAGCGTGAAAGTCAATCACCAGCAACTTAAAAAGTCTTTAAAAACAACATCTATGAACACAATTCCAAACCGTCAAATCATGCAAACCACCAAATTGCCTTGAACTGTTATTTGTGTGACGTTATTTACTTATTCATGATCATGTGACCCTATCTCACACACTTCTGACTTCATAATATTTCAAAAAGAGCAGTGTTCACGTTTCCGGGGCATAGAAACATGTCCAAGGCACACCGAGCTTGCCTTAACTAGAGTCTGCTCTTCTCCCAGGGCGCAAATGGCTTTCCCAGCAATTTAGTTTTTACACTCTGTGAATGAGACCGGTGTTAATAATTTCATTTGTTCCATTCTGTTAGTGGCTATTTCAAGTGAAAGGCCAGGACAGGTTCTAAACACGCTAAATTCTATAAAGCCATTAGCAATAAATTTGATCTGGCAGTTTGCTGGGACAATGGAAACTGCTGAAAGACGTGTTAGTCATTCCGGACAAACCCACCGGGATTAAAAGAATGAGTTAAGATCGTCTAAGGACGCGGTAAGGGAAAAAAAATTGGATCTCAGTTTCCCAATTGCTTGGCGACTTTGTTAATGGCTGGTTTCAGCGTTACCTTTAACTCAGTTGTCCAAAGCCTTCCTCCTAATCACACTAGTTAGGTTTTCTTGAGTAAGCACTTAAGTAAACCCGAAGTGCCCTTCTTCCGGTAAATTCCTGTTTATATGTGAACTTCCTTATTGAGTTATCAACCCAACATTTATCAGCCAGCTCAACACGATGCAAGCTGCAAGCGTAGGCCTTGATACTTTACACCTCAGGAGATCCAAACTGGGAAAGTAAGGAAAAATCCAAAGTTTGCGCAACATCTTTTCAAGCCCCTATCAAAGCAGTGGCAGTCTCCCGGGCCTACAAAGCGGCAGCACCACCCTGCCAACAACTTTTCTGGAGAAAACTTTGGGGACAGGAGCTGGTCATCTAGAAATGTCAAATCCCTGAGCTTACCTGCAGGGATCAAACTGCCCAGGTAGCCCAGTCAACCTGTTGAGGGAGGATGCCATGAAGAAGGAGGGCAGGATAGGGTAGAGAGAAAAGGAATCAGAACTGGTGTCTGCAGATGGCATCTGCACCCCAGTTCAGTCCCTGCAGTGGGCCACCCAGGCCAGCACTCCTGCGGTGAAGGGCTCACAGGTGGCCACTGTGCTTGGCCCTGAAGCTGGCAACAGGGCTCTCTCCGGACTGAGTATCACCTGTAACCAAGGTTTCCCTCGTTTTCGCGGATTGAGGTTCTCCTACGCTGACGCGTTCCTGGGTTGAGTCTCCCCTGGACTGAGTCTCCCCTAGACTGAGGATCCCCTGGACTGAGGTTCGCCTGGGCTGAGCCTCTCCTAGATCGAGGCTCCCCAGGGCTGAGGCATTCCTGGACTGAAGTTCCCCTGGTTCAGGGATCCCCTGAACTGAGGCTCCCCTTGGTCTAGTCTCTCCAGAACCGAGGCTCTCCTGAGCCGAAATTCCCCTCGACCGAAGCTCACCTGGGGCTGAGGGCTGGAAGGCACTGTCCCGCTCTCCCGGAGCCCGGCCAGGGGGCATCTGGAAGGCCCAGCGCGCACCAAAGGGTCCGGCCGGGCACAGCTTGAGCGGCACTGGGTTGGCAGGCAGCGACCGCAGCTGCGGACACTCGGGACCCGGAGCTGGGCGCGGGGGCGGGGGCGCGTGCGTGGGCCCGGCCCCTGCGCGCAGCAAGTTCTCGATCAGGAAACTCTTGCCCAGACTGCCAAAGCCAGGCGCAGGGAGGCCGAGGAGTGCGGAGGACGCCACCACATCCCAGTAGGCTCCTGCCTGGGCGGCCACAGCGCTGGGCAGCATGGTGCGCGCCCGCTGCCCTGGGAGCCTTGGGGAGCGAGTGCGCGGGGAACGGGACAGGGCGCGGGCAGGATTGGGGCTGCGGAGTGCGTCCTTAGCCCTCAGCAGCGCCTCTGGCAGCGTCCTGGAACAGTCTGCAGATCCGGACTGGGTTTTCACGACCGGGATGGAAGGTGTGTCCGACCCATCCATTCATGTCATCCAGCCCACAGTGACAGATGCGGCCAACAATGAGCGCAATGAGAGTCCGGGCTCCGGCGAGGGGAGGGGACTCTGGCTGAGGAGGTGGGTCTGGAGGGAACGCGAAAGGGGCGCTGCCACTCTGCCTGCCGAGCCTTGACCCTGCTGCTGGAGCCCCCGGCCCTCTGATATTGGTTATCATGAACTCCACTGGACATGAACTCGGTCGCTGAAGCGTGGTTGTCATCAGGGAGAATCAAAACGTTGACTTAGTACCAGTGACAAGTTTTTTTTGCAGGTTTTATGGGTGCCTCTGTTTTAAGAAGAAAGGAAATGTGTTTTTCTTGGATTATTATTTTTTTTTTTTTACAAAAATTCGTTTCCAGTGATTCATCTCAAGTTTTATAAGATCCGTTTAAAGGGCTCTGGAAAGAGGTGGCCACACCTGCAGTCTAGAGGAGATGATGTAATCAGTTTTGACCTAAAGAAACAGATGGGGCTAAAGAGGTGGCTCCGTGGTAACTCTGCTTGCTGCTCTTAATAGAGGACCTGAGTTCGGTTCCCAGCACCCAGCTCACAGCCCACTGTAACTCCAGCTCCAGGGGATTAGATGCCCTCTTCTGGCTGCCACAAGGACCTAAAGGGACATCTTTCTTTTGTTTTTAAAGATCTTATTCCCTAATCAATATCAGTAGGAGACTGGGCAGACCAAAAAGCCTGAGAGAGAGAGAGAGAGAGAGAGAGAGAGAGAGAGAGAGAGAGAGAGAGAGAGAGAGAGAGGAGGAAGAAGGAGGAGGAGGAGGAGGAGGAGGAGGAGGAGGAGGAGGGGAGGGGAGGGAGGGAGGAGGAGGAGGGAGGACGGGCCTTTAAGTATAAGGCTTTAAAAACTTCTCATTTTGGAAACTATCAATGGAGTGTTAAAACTGTGATTCCAATTAACACTTACTCTCCTTCCCTAATTTAGATAGATTTATTTAGGATAAGACTTCATTAGAGTTTCTGCAAAGATTGGAGTCCAATGTATAGTTCTACTCCTTGCCCTAAAAATAACCTGGGCTTCGTTTCAACTTACTTACAACCCTGTTTTGAGTTGCCAGGTTAGAACGCCAATTTTCCATTTAAGATTTCATCCTTTGGGGACCATCAAGATGGTTCGGTGGGTAAAGGTGCCACCAAGCCTGATGATCTCTGGAACCCATGTGGTTGGAGAGAACTGACTTCCAAAGATTGTCCTCTGACTCCCACACAAGTGCCACAGAAAACACACACACACACACACACACACACACACACACACACACACCCCACACACACAATTGGTTACTATTGTTTCGTCTTTCAGTGAGTTGGGTCCTTTATACTTATTGTAAAGATTCTCCTCAAAGATCACCTCTGATAGCCGAATCCATGAAGTTGCTGTTGCTTTCTGATAGGGTGGACACCTTTATCACAATAGTAATTGAGAAAAATTACTTGCGAGGCTGATATATGTATCATCGACATACATTCACTTAATGATTAAACCCACAGACCTTCATTGGATATTTAATGTGTTGTTGCAGGTAGTGGTTCTGGTAGAAAGACCTAGTCCTTGCCCTGTAGGAACTCTCAGCCCAGTGGCAATTGATAAGCAACGTCTGCGGGAGGATTTCACTCTGGAGGGACTATGGGAGGGAGAGCCTTCTGGAAGTCTTCCCAGAACTGAGTCTCTGAAGTAACTATAGTATTATTTGAAGTGGACGTGTGGAGTTATAACTATTGAGATGAGTGGTGGAAGAGATTAGCTGGTTGCTGTCATTCCTACATGGTATCCCCCTGTCTCTTCCCGGTGACATGGTAGCATATGTTTTACCCGTCTTAGCTAAATTACTAATTTACACCACCTTTACATTACCATTGGGGTGGTACTATTGCAGAGCCCAGTGTGGCCAGAGTAACAGAGAGACAAAACTATACCAAGGCTGAGCTAATCCCAAGTGGGGATTCTACAGCTTTTCTCTTAACCATTTAGTTCCACAGTGTCCCTCCTTGTGAGCCTAGGTGCCGTGCTAGATTGTCCCCTATTGCTTTGTGCAAGTGAGGATGAAAAACAGGCCTTCCTCTTTCTTTGGTGGACAAGAAGGATCTGAATCAAGACTGACTGTTCACTCAGCCAGCGTGCTCACCACTGTTGGAGAAATCGAGATACAAAATGATTTAATAAAATCCATGACAAGAAGAAAGGAATGGCAGAGACCAGTGTTGCAAAGGTTGAGTCTATGACTGGAGCTCTGAACTAGGGTCAGGTGCCTGTTCCCCAAGGATATTCAGCAGTCTGTGGAGATCTAGGGGACTGACAGAACGCACGACAGAGATGTTTCCTGGAGTTTTGTTAATAGAGGTGAGAGATCCTGCTAGGCATCCTACAATGTTCGGGCTAGCTTCCACAGCACAGCATTGTCTGATCTGACAATCATCAGTGTCACGGCCAAGTGAGCTTGCTTGTGGAAGACAACAGGATTGGCAAGGTTGCTTCTGCTTTTTTGCTTTGATGACTCTCTCTTGCTAGCATGGGAACCTGCAGGCTGGGGTCAAGCTTTACATTGGGACGTTGATCTAAAATGTGGAGAGGTGTGCTGGCATCTGTGAAGTCTTCTTGGGTGAATACATGGGGAGAAGAGAGACGAAGAAGAAAATGCTGGAGAGCGCCAACATTGGAGAGACGGGCAAACGGAAGCTGTGAGCAAGCCTGAAAAGCAACAAGGGCTTGAAGGTAGAAATCCTTACAGCGCAAACAATGAGAACTCTGCCTCCGTGAATGGGTGGATACTCAGGATGAAAACACCAGAGGCTTCAAGTTCACTCTATACACCTGTCTCCCTCACTTTGCCGTTCTGCCAAGGGATGGCACAGGAAGGCTTTGGCAAGATGCTAGAACCTTGATATTAGACGTCCGTAGCCTCCAACACACTGAGATAAAATTTCTCTGTTTTGTAAATTACCCAGAATGCTGTTCTGTTATAAAAAAAATTTCAAATAGACTAAGTCAGAAAGCTAAAGACAATGATGTCAATGAGGATGTTTCAACAACAAAGGACGGAGGCCCAGTTAGGAAGGACTATATGCCTACTGCTTTCCTTCATCAAAAAGACAACCAAACACAGTGCATCTGTCTCCCTTATACGATGGGTTGTGTCTGATGAAATCCAGGTAGACATGATTTTTTTTGCTGTGCTTTTGTCCACTTCAGATGTAGAGATCTAACTAAGAACCACCACAAGTCCCTAGAGAATGCTGATGCCAAAGCCGGAATTAGCCAAGACTTCCATGTCCACAGAAGACCAATAAACAACTGTGCCTGTAGATCAGGGCCTTCAGGACCTTGATTAAAAATAACTCTGATTGAATAGTGCTGACAAGACTTAGGGATCATTTTCCAAAGTGTATCCTTGACTACTCTAATATGCTATCCCAGAAATCACTCACACACACACACACACACACACACACACACACACACACACATACACACACACACACACACACACACACACACACACACACACACACACACACACAGACAGAGAGAGAGAGCAGCTTGTTCCTTAAAGACTTAAGCCAGAACTTTTTCAAGAGAAAGAAAGTCTGTTGAGGGTTAACAGAGGGGAATGAAGAGGTAATTAAGTAAGGAGGAGCAAACAGGAGGAAGGCTAAAGAGAATGTTGCATTATTCTTCCAGGGAGACACAAACAAACGTCTACTTACCCCACACAGGAAACCACCAACTGCCCAAATACATGGTTTCATCTGAGCACATCTGGGTGAACCAATGAGTTTACTCGAGTTACTTTCAGAAGCATGGATGAGGAGTTACTTACAGAACCATGAGCTGCTGAAGGGAAGTCTGTCTTCTTGTCAACAACCGTTAACTGCTTATATAGTCTCAAGGAAGAGTGGGGCTCGACCCTACTTATGAGACACTTGGTAGGACCACCTCGTGAGTCTCCTGTATTTTGCCTACTGAGTCCATGAACCCTTTGTCCTCTCCTTGAGGAAATGTGGGTCCAATCTTGTGAGGATTTTGTATGTGTAATCATAGCTGCTGATCCCAGGATGACCATGGCTATGCAGTGTCCCGACACAAGGAGTTCTGGAGCAGAAAGAAGAGACCAGCATCTGTGACAAGGAGAAAGAGGTTATTCTGAAGGGAACTGAAGTAAAGTAGAGATAGAGTGCTTGAATGATCAAGGTCCTTGTCCTTAAAGGCTGAGAGAAAGCAGCGTCCATAGTTCAAGTGGGACAATTTAAATCAAGGAGGAATGAATACATCTTACCCTTTTCTGAGAGACTTTGAGGAAGCATAGAGGGATCTCAAGAGTTTTGCTCCTGCCTTTCAGCTACTATCTCTGTGGTGAACAGGCTGTGGAGAAGAGAGGGCCTTTGCTGGGAGCTGGGCTTGGAAGCCACCAGCTCCTGATGGTCCTTACGTAGTGGGTTGGTTTCCTTGACAATCCAAATTAACATGGTTTGTTTTATATCCATATCTTGTAATCTTCACTGTTCTACATCTGGGCCCAGTCACACAATCTGTTTTCCTCGCCAAGATGAGGGGTGGAGTCTTGGAAAAAGCACATGGGAGCCTCTTCTTCCTCCCTTGGATTCCTCTGCTTCCTGGTAGAAGGAGAGGAGAGAAAGGCCAGATCCCAACTGATGAGTCAGCAGCTCATCCCAGAGCAACAGATCCAACCAATGGACCCATGAGAAAGAACGAAGGATTACTGTTTTAAACCAGACAGTCAGGGTGGGTTGTTACTCAAATTGTACTGAACACTCAGGACAGTAGACTTTTGCCTTCCTCGGGATCTGTTTCCTTATCGGTAATGATGCATTTATCCCTCACTCATAAAGCTGCTGCCCTGTGTTTTGCTTTTAAAAATCTTGCTCAATGATGCCACTGTCAGTTGGATCAAATCACACTCATGGTTAACATGAAGTTTAAAATGAGGTTATTCGTTGAGGGTAAAGGCAAGACAATAGAGTCAGTGCAGATGAGAAGAACAGGGCTAAGGCTCGAGAACATGCGTTTGCAGTTTTGTTCTAGTTCTTTTTTTTTTCTTTCAGTGAGCAGATAATTATTATCTTATCCACTCCAAAAAGACCTACAAGTTGAAGGAATGATAACCTACCCATAGTGAGTTAGTTCTCCTAGCAAGCTGTGTTTTTTCAAAGGGACCTAGATAACACCACGTGTCACTGAAGATACGGATATTACGGTGTAGAATGGGGAGGAGAGATAGGAGAGACAGAACACATCTCAGGGAGGCAGAGACCAGTAGAATTGGTGGGACATACACTTTGTGTATCAGAAACACCGTCACAAGAATGACTATTAAATAAATGGTTACAATCACTGAGAGGTAAGATTGTCAAAGCCTGGGGTTGGGGATTTAGCTCAGTGGTAGAGTGCTTGCCTAGGAAGCACAAGGCCCTGGGTTGGTCCCCAGCTCCGGAAAAAAAAAAAAAAACAAAAAAAAAAAAAAAAAAAAAAAGAACAAAAAAAAAAAAAAAAAAAAGATTGTCAAAGCCCGTAGCTAGGGACTCGTCAGCCCGAGGTAGAGGAAACTTCTAATATTGTTTTGCTACAGGGACAAGTTGTATGATGGTCTTTTAAATATTTGTGTTTTTATCCATAGATTTGCACTGTACCCAGCCTTGGCAGAGAAGCTTCTTATTGCTAGGCAAAGGTTAATGCAGACACACATAACTGATCTAAATGCTGAGACTCAGTAACTATGAGTACCATGGAATGTCTGTAAAGACACTCTCCGCCCCAACCCCAAGGCTCAGAGAGGATCATGGAAGCGGGGTGTCAGTGGTGGGGGATGAGTCTGAGAAATGGAACTAATAACCACTATGGTTCTCTGCACAAAATCAAACCAATTAAAAATTCCAGCATGCGGTTGAAAGTGCTCCCAAAGCCCCACCCCTAGATGAAAAGCTATATGCAGCTGTTGGCTACTATGGGATTAGAAGAGTCACTTTTCTCTAAGGAGTGGCAATAGCAGTTTGTCAATGTCCCATTGAATACCCCCCAGAGTCATAGGCAAATGTACAACATTGATTGGACTCAATGAGTTCCTTTTGAAGAAGAAGAAGAAGGAGGAGGAGGAGGAGGAGGAGGAGGAGGAGGAGGAGGAGGAGGAGGAGGAGGAGAAGAAGAAGAAGAAGAAGAAGAAGAAGAAGAAGAAGAAGAAGAAGAAGAAGAAGAAGAAGAAGAAGAAGAAGAAGAAGAGGAGGAGGAGGAGGGGAGGGGGAGGGGGAGGAAGAAGAGGAAGAGGAGGAGGAGAGGAAGGAGGAGGAGGGGAGGCAGAAGCAGAAGAAGAAGAGGAAGAAGAAGAAGAAGAAGAGAAGGAAAAGAGGAGGAAGGAAGAAGAAGAAGGAGAAGAGGAGGAAGAGGAGGGGGAGGGGGAGGAAGAAGAAGAAGAGGAGGAGGAGGAGGAGGAGGAGGAGGCAGTCCTCTTGAAGCTATATATTGGGGAAGAAGAGGCACCTATAATTAAGATGCATTGTCTACATCTACGAAATTTTCAAAGAATAATTTTTAAGAATAATTTTTTTAAATAACTAAGATTTCTAAGACAAAGAAGTTCAAATTAACGAGACTGTTCAGTATACAGTCAAGGGAGCAAGTGACAGGCTAAGGTTTCAGAGAAGTGGAAACTTCAGGGTTCTTTGGAAAGTCAGTTGTATTGGATGATGTTTTGCAAGCACATGAAGGAACGTTTCACTGTAGCAGACACAGGTGAGAGACTAAGGCAGACTTCCACACCTCTGGTGGATGGTGGGTTACCATGGATGTTAAAGCATTTAAAAACCATCGTTAAAAGTAGAGCTTTAAAAAAAATTAAAGTTACATTTCAGGAAGTCGGAGACATTTGAGGTCAAGGCATTAGATGAAATATCCCTGTAGAAGCTGAGTCACCAAGGACAACTTTCTTACATGTGGTAGGAAAAGTAGGGTTAATGACAACCCCAGAGCTTCCGTCTCAGAATACTGCCGGCAACTTAATTTTCTCCATTTGCAGTACAGATGATGTTGGCAAAAGCTTTGATAACATGTCTGCACTTGGACCTAGAGAGGCAGGCTGGGATGACTAGATATAAACGATTAGTGAGAAGAACCAGTGACCAAGGATATGATGATATTTATTCCTGCAAAAAATGGAATAGAGGTGGGTACACTCAAACAAACAGCAACTGTGTGTGCTGAACATCCCATAATGCAAGACTCCGATGTCATCTCTACATGATACCTACAGTTTCAAACCTCCGCTTGTGGCTTCAGGAGTCACATAACACGTAGAGACACATGCTCAGAAATGTCTGATCCTGCTTCTCTGACACAGTGGGCTTGGAAGACCTACTCCGTAAGAGAGAAGGAGACCCATGTGGGATCACATTGAAATGGCACAGCACTGGGCTTGTGTATTAAAGTGAGTGTCAACGACATGGATCTGAAGCACACAAAGAGTTTTTGAAAACTGCGAGTTCACGGTTAATGATAATAAATAGCTAATAATAATAATAACAATAGCAACACAAAAAACTTGCTACTTCCTTTGCAGTGTCGAGTGCTAAGATACTAATTCACTGGCACACACACTGGAACATTATTCTGTCCTTGAGCATAATCAAGCAATTGATGATGGGTGATTACCCCTTCACAGAGGAGCCTGTATATAGGACAACAAATGCAGGAGGAATGATGGAATTAGTGTCTCCTAATTACAAAGAAGAGAGATGAATCAGGCACGGGACACTCGAATGCATGTCGACTTCATCTCATAAGACAATGCCGTGTTATTTGTTTCCTGACAAAGGCTCGCTTACTGGCCGTTCAGTCTACAGGCCTTCCACTCTAACTGTAAGCAAAGTTGTGTTGGCCAAGTACAGAGTAAGTGTGGGCTGGAGAAAATGCAGGGGAGTTTCTTCTTCCATCCTCAGACGGAAACGTGGGGTGACAGATACACAGTGCATGGCTCAGAACTGATCCAGCTGAGATCATCCTAAACCAGCCAGATGCCAGCCTCTCACGGTGCTGAGAAATATAAAGAATAGTTGGATCCGACCAGATCTCTTCAAGTAACACATAGAACAGAAAAGTGTGTTCATCCCTCAGAGAGACCTCCAAAGAATGTGGGTCATTCTATAGGCAACAAATACCGATTTCTTGATAAAGCTGAGAAAAGGAGAAGAACTTTAATAGATTAAAGAGAGATCTAGGACCTTTTGATAACACAACACAGCAACGCTTGGATCCTCACCGGAACAAATTAATGGTAGAAAGACACGTGGGAACACTTGAGCACTGATTGAATATTTGGTGCTATTAAAAATTTACTGTTTGGTCTCAGATGTAATCATGTATGTGGCTTTTAAGAGTTTGTGGCGTATAAAGGAGGTGTGTGAGTGCATACGAGTGTGTGCGTGTGTGTGTGTGTGTGTGTACAAGTGTGTGTGTGTGAGTGCATACAAATGTGTCTGTGTGTGTGTTGAGTGTGTGTGTGTATGTGTGTGAATGCATGCAAGTGTGTGTGTGTATGAGTGTGTGTATGTGTGTGAATGCATGCGTGTGTGTGTGTGTGTGTGTGTGTGTGTGTGTGTGTGTGTGTGTGTGTGTACAGCTAAGATTATTATGTTGCAAACTAAGCCACCGGGCTATAGAGGTGATCAATGGTACAGGAAATTTTATGATTGTTGAAGTGAGACGGTGCTATTGATCCATTATACTATTTTCTCTGCTTTCGATTATTTCCTTTTATTTTCCACTATAAAAATGTAAAGGTCCTTTCCAACTACCAGCTTCTTTCCCCCAAATAACGGCAACTAACAGGTTCCTGTATGTATTCCCATATTTCCTTCCTGCACACACTGGCAAACCCTACATAAAAAAAATGTAATCGTTCCATATAAGAGATTAAATTAAATAAAGTAAATCACACAGATGTTTGTCTGCCTGTGAGCAAACATTCAAATATTACATAAATAAGTGTATAATAAGTCAGAAAGGATATTTGACACCTACAATCCAATTCACCACGATATTAAAAATATACACGAATCTTTTCACTTTAGTAAAAATCCTCTACAAAAATACATCTGCTTTCATGAATAAAATAACACACACTTTGCAGTCATGGACAGAGAGATAGATCTTGAATACATATTTTCACCCTTTACCAAGGGCACGTGCAGAGTTAATTGTGTCTAAGAGTCTTACGAACAATTTGCCAAGCAGCATCGTGTATCCTTAAATTATCCCTGGACGAAATTGCCTTCTGAGCCCACTGCTCTGGCCATGGCTACCTATTCAATAGTAAAGCCTTTTCAAGTGCCAGAGGATGCCCCAGGAAAGGCTTAGTACACATAGCTCGGGCCTCTGTCAAATCAAATGCACAAATAATTCTAGATTATTACAGTTAAGGGCCACCTTGCCACCGTCATTTCTGTTTAAAGCAAAGCATTTGCATTCGAACACATAGGACCGCATCTGATTGGGAATCTAAACTGGAGCCTAAATTCTGACGAGAACGTCATTTTAAAAACCACCTTAGATGACACATCTGAGAAAAACAGCCGCTTTTGTTTTCTAAGTGGAGCCGTTTTAGTTGTCCTTCACTCTTGTCTTTTCTTTCTAGAATGCTCTGCACCGTGCTGAGTAACCAGAACTCCATCAGCCTAAGGAACCGATCTAAACCAGCACATTATTTAGGCCTCGTTAGTTGTAATAATTAAGAAGCAGCCACTACAGAACTTAAGGTAGTTTTTTAATCTTCAATTAATACGAGGTTATTTTTCATAACCACAGTGGACGTTGTAAATGATTTCCATTGTATGAAGTAGTAGAGAAACGTATCCACACATCTGTACTGGGTTTGTAGCATTGAACGTAGACGGAGCATCTCACAACTATCTAGGTGGCACAGAGTCCGCCGTTCTCTGAATTCAGTTTGAGAAAACTTTGCTGCTCCCAAGAAATGGGGCGCTTAATTGCCTCAGGCCAATGGGAAACTCCTAGTGTGTTTTGGCTACCAAGTAGCTGAGTTGATTTCAGTAATGTTCTTGTCTGTGTTTCTCCTTCTTCGGTTCTCTCACCTTCTGACTTTGGGTCTTTTCTTTATTTATTTTTATAGTTTTGTGGTATGTCTATCAATTTAGTGTGTTTCCTTAAATTCCATAAGCAGTGAGACAGGTAGGGAGGGAGGGAGGGGGAGAGAGAGAGAGAGAGAGATAGAGAGAGAGAGGATAGATAGATAGATAGATAGATAGATAGATAGATAGATAGATAGATAGATAGATAGATAGATAGATAGTAGATAGATGGGGCAGGAAAGTGAATCTTTTGTGTTGTCAATAGCAGCACATGCATATAACTCTCCTACTACTAAAATCAGGACATCAAAACTCACTCTAGCCTCATTTCTATTATGAGAAAGTACCCTGACAAAGAGAAGCTTAGGGGGAAAAGGTGGCAGTTTTAGCTCACATCTCCAGATTTTAGTCCATCACTGCCGGGAAGTCAAGGCAGAAACTCGAGGCAGCTAGTCACCTCCAATTCATGAGCAGAACAAGAGCATGTTCCCTCGTTTGCTAGCCTCTCTTATACAGCTTAGGGAATGGGGCCGCCCACAAGAAGATGATGAGTCTTCCCACATCAATTAACTCTATTCAGGGTATTCCCCCATAGACATGCCCATGAATCAGCACGATGTCTGCAGATTCTCATTGAGACACCTTTCCCGAGGTGGCTTTTCCTAGGTGACCCTAGGTTGTGTCAAGTTGACAATTAAAGCTGACCATTAGCAGTAGTACAGTGTGGGGATGCCCTTACATGTTCCACTAGTTACCTGGAACTATGCTTGGGGGAGAACAGAGCCTTCCCATAGCCCCTGTCGAATAGAATCTGGAAAATGAACTATTGTGGATTGCTATTTTGATGCTAATTCTGCTTCCCTAAGAAGGGCTGCCTGGTCACATACTCAGGACTCCGGTGATTTCATCAGAACCTTCTCCCCATTTTAACTTGTAAAATAAAGACTAGAGCCAGTGACTGGGCAGGGGAAGGGAAGGTGAAGCAGGAAAGTTGGGGGGAGAGAGAGAGGAAAGAGAGAAGGTTGACTGGAGAGGAGGGGGAAGGGAGATGGAGCTGAAGCATGTGCCTGGAGAAACCGCAAGCTAGAAAGGACCTCATAGCTGGGGAACAGAGCAGTGTAGCGGTAGATCTGCCCAATCTAGACTCGAGCTTGTATTCGTGTTAATCAAGTTGTGTTTTCTTTGCAAGGGCTTACTTGGGTTGGAGGGGTTCCTGCAACAATGAACCCTAACATTGAGCTGGCTTGTCAATGGCTGCTCTAACAATCAGATGTCTTTTTCTGAAAACATGAGCTCATGAGTTCTCTGCAGAAGGATGACTAAGATGATCATTTTAGTAACGTTTATAGCAAACCACTGGAAATTTAGCTGACACACAGCAACCCTCTCATGGAGATAAACATCCCAATAACCTTTAGCAGTCAATTGTCCTCACTGACCAACACCTACAACCGAGACCTTGGGCAGGATGCTCCTAATTCTCAAGTTCTTTTTCCCTCCAAAGAGGGGGAGACATATCTCAAGCACGAGTATTTCTGGCACACCGAGTGCATTCAACTGTGTCAATAGTCATTCATTAAATTATATAATCCATACTAGATGTTCTCCAACTCCCCCTCCCTCACCCCCACCCCGCCCCAAATAGTCTTGTGTCTTGGAATAAATCCTAGCAGGCTGGATCAGCCCTGAAAGGCGTTTGTAGATGTTTCCCGATTTGACCTGGCAGGACTCCTACTCTGATTGTCCTCCTCTGCCTGCACATGTCCTTTCTGGCTGACCCCGTTTGCCTTTCTGCACGTCATTTCGCTGGGTCCTTCGAGCGCTCTTTGCTGATTCTTCTCTGTAACTGGGAGACTTCCCAGTTTCTTTGCAAGCCATTCAGCTCTCTTGGCACCCCTTGCTCACGGATCAATTTGAACCAGTTTTCCGCTCCTGCCTCTTGGACCGGAAGTGGTGTGTGGAAGGTTCCTGGAGGGCTTTTGAGGAAGTGACTCTGGGTGCTTTGGAGCAGAAGGCTTTTCAGCTGCTCCTCACTGGCCGTCCTCAGTCACAGGTGCCTCGCATTCAAATGGAAATCTTAACCAAGCGCTCTAATCTGACCTGAGCTACTACTTCGGAAGAAAACAGGGATACTGGCTGAATTATGAATTTCATCAGACTTACCAAATTAGTCCCTTCAGATAAATATTGCTTTGTATCTACTGCAATATATATATATATATATATATATAATTTGCAAAAGCTAAATCTATGTGTAGTAGTAGTTAACGTGGAGACTCTCAAAACGTATTTGGTTTCCCCTTTCTTTAGAGAAATCGTTCTCAACCTTCCTAACGCTGTGACCCTTGAGTAGTTTCTCAGGATCTTTTGGTTGGACCGCCCCTCCCCCAACCATACGATTGATTTCATTGCTACTTCATAACTATAATTTTGCTACTGAGATGAGTTGTAATGAAGGATGATTTAGGAAGGTCACTGAGATGAGTTGTAATGCAGGATGATTTAGGAAGGTCGACCCCAAAAGGTCATGACCCACAAGCTGAGAACTACTGCTTTAGCGTATTATTTTGCCGATGAGCATGTGTCACACCATATTATAGGCTTCACAAGCACATACACAGCCCCGCTCCCAGAATTCTGTTGGGTCTCTCAGCTTTGACTCATTCGAAAGCCCCATTTATGTGCAAACCATGGTATACCATGAACATCTCAAGCAAGCATCGTCTGAGGTCCTCAGGTGCCATCTTCATCAAAGTCAAGCAACCTCTATTTTTTTTTTCATACTCAGAGGTTATTCTACTCTTTCTAATTCCACCCACTAACCTTCCCCATCCCACTCCAAAACCCTGCCTCAACTACGCATTCACTGTTCGGTAATGAACTCAATAAATGGAACATCAATTCTTTTCATTTGTTCTGAGTTTACAATAATGTGTTGTTAAAAAAATGTGTTCACGGTCACCTGATAAAGCATGACAAGGAAAACCGTGTTCAGGGCAAGTGTTAGGGTGGCAACTGGACCCTGAAATATGAAGAAGACTCCTGTAGAGTATGAATGGAACTCCTGCCAGGGTGACCAGCCACCACTTGATGGTTACAAATGGAAGGACAGACAGATGGGCAGACGGATGGACTGTCATTGGACAAGAAGGAAAGGGGCTGGAACAGAGGCTTTAGAAAGAGAGGGAGAAGCAGAAGAAAGAGGAGAGAGGCAACACAGAGGCAGATGTAAATGATCCATCACCATGCATCTCTACATAGATACAGGTTGTTATGGATATTTCTTAAGGGATGAAGTTCTATAGGCAAATTTATCTTATCTAGGTGGGTGGTTTATATCTTTATCAATTGGTTGTGAGTTTATTATCTGGATGTACTGTGGATTGAGAATTTAACATATAAATCTGATGGTTGGGTTGCATTTTGCTGAGTCTTGATTTTACCAGGTAGCTGGAACCAGAAAGTTCGAGGCTAGTAGAGAGCTGCTGGGAGAGATACTAACCAAAGATAAATCATGGTTAGTTCCACATGGCCCCATGGGTGCCAGTACTAACTCTAGGGACCAGCATGGCAAGGTGTCACGGCTCGTGGATCACCTGGGTCCGAGAGTACATGCGGGAAGCCGTTGAGATAAAGACACCCCGCAGTGCCATGTGGCCCTACGGTACTGGTGCTAACTGGGATAAAAGGTTACCCTTTTTTTTTTAAATATTTACTGCAACATTCCTAGGAATACTAGTCTGGGCTGTTATCTCTGGTCTCTCAGAGTCTACAGCACAACCATCCAGATCCTTCTGGCTTTTAGAGTCTCCACTGAAAACTCAGTTATAATACTGATAAGTCTGCCTTCACAGGTTACTTAGTCTTTTCCCCTTACAGCTGTTAAGATTCTGCCTTTGTTCTTTACTACAGTCTGAGGTGGGATTTCTGTTCTGGTTCAGACTAGGTAGTGTTCTGTATGCTTCTTGTTAGGCATCTCCTCCTTTAGGTTAGAGAAGTTTTCTTCTATGGTTTTTTTTTTTTTTAATATTTTTAGCACCTTTGATCAGGGGTTCTTCTCCATTCTTCATTTCTATTATTCTTAGAGTTGGTCTTTTCACAGTATCCCAGATTTCCTTGTTGTTTTGTGACATCGCTTTTTAAGATTTAACATTTTCCTTGACCAATGTACCCCTTTCTTCTATGGTCTCTGCAATTCCTGAGGTTCACTTCCATCTCTTCTCTTGCCTTTGAGGTTTCTGTTTGAGTTTCCATAGTTTTCATTCCCAGATTTCCCTTGGTTTGGGTGCTTCGACTATGCTGCGATTCTTAGGGCCTACCATGGTAGGTCTGCTAGGCTCCAGGGGAAGACGTACTGCACTGGTTATTATTGGTTGATGGTGTTTTCACACTGGCACCTGGACATCTGGGTTTGGAAAGACTGCAGTTCTACATGCTGATATCTCATCTAGTCTTTGTTGGGTGGATGCTTTGTTCCTTGTTTCTGCTGTCATCTCTTAGGAGAGTGCAGTGGTTGTGTGTTGCCTGGTAGGAAACTCTCCCAGGATCCTGATAGTTGTGGCCACTGGGGGTTCCAGATAAAAATATGTTGCTAGGTATTGGAGCTGATACTTAGGAATGGGAATGGGCTAGGAGGTAGGGGCTGAGGAAGTCCACTGGAGGGAGGAGATCAGGGTCTTCCACCAGGATCTATTTAGTCCCCCGGGAATGGGGGCAGAGAGTGAAAAAGGCCACACCAGGTGGTCTGCTGCAGAGTAGATAATGACACTGGGGGATTGGACAGGAAGGAGGAGAAGGAGGGTAAAGATCCCAAGCTCTCCTACCTGCTTCACTTGCTAGTCTACTTGCTTCTCTGGCAGGTTTGGCTGGTAGCTTCCCAGTGAATGCCTGCTGGAATTTGCAGCTGGGACAACGGGATGAGTGGGAAGATTGGAGGAGAAGAGCTGTGTAACTGGCTGGAGATGAGCATGGGAAGACGCAGCAGGAGGTCTGCTCCAGGAGTGTGGGTGAGTTGGGGGGGTTGAATTTGGAAGAGAGGAACAGGAGGCACATTTTGCAGTTAGCCTACCCATCTTCCTGACCAGAGTGGACTGTGGGCTCCTGGGGAATATACAATCAAATCTTTAAAAATATAAAACAAAAGGGTTGGAAAACAGAGGAACTGAAGTCCTGATTGCATGGTGGTGTTGTCATGGGCAGAGCCACGTCAAGAACCCAGTAGCCTCAAACCTGTGGGCAAATGACAAGGGGTGGTGAAGCTCAGAGGGAAATGGCAAGGTCTTCCCTTCTGTGTCATGCCTGGGTGTCGACAGTGAGTGCAGAAAGCGACTCTTCCCACAGAGACTGCTCTGACAGAGATTAGATAAAGCTGTTTCCTTGGCCAGGTTGCACTAAATATTTAAAAAAAATATCACAAACCCTGCCCCCTTGCGTATCTGTATGTAACAAGCCCTCTTCCTTGTTCAGCTGCCTGCACCTCCCTGTTCGACTCCATATAAAAAGCACGCGGAGCTCCGGGAGCAAAGTCCCTTCTGCATCTAAGTATCTGGAGGACACAATCTCAGTTTCTTTATGAGCGTCCCTGTCCATCTCTTCTTCAACCCCACAGCATGTCCCCGGAGCCATGACCCAGCTTGGCATACGTGAATGAATGAATGAATGCATGAATGAATGAATTTAACTCGAGGCCTTGAGGTCAGCTGTGCATGATGCAGAGAGGTGAAGGAAGGTTTCACTAAGGTGTGGTTTGTTTTTCCAGGTAGTGAAGCAGCAGGAGAGAGAGGGCCAAGAGATGCAAATGAGGTGGGCGGGAGTGGTTCCAGGATGGCCTTGGGATTCTCACTGGGCTGTCACAAATGCAAGTATACAGGCTAGTAGAACCTGAGGAGGTTGGTAGGGTCAGCGGATTGAAAGACTCCCTGTGGCAGAAGAACATTAGGGAAGCTCAGTTAAAACAAAGAGAGGTATCACTCTAGAGGCCAGTCCTGGTTACCACGCTGGGGCAGGGGTGGGAGCGGGTTCCTGACTACAGGGCAGGCGTGGGAGCAGTTATGCCCGCCGCCACTGGAGGAGATTGTTAAGATTGTACCAAACAGGACCTTCAACTAGCTGGAAGCTATGGCATTTGGAGGAGAGCCTACAACCGCCGATTTACTAAGCCGGCATGATTTCTAACTATATTCTAAATGTATATAATTCTTATCCCCATAGTTAAGTGTAGGTCTGACCCCTCATCAAAGAAACATCAGTTTGCGACAGACAGAGACCATTAAGGGGAAACACAGCTGACAACCAAACCAAACACCGAGAACGAGTTACCCTGTGTTACCCTGCCCCAGCTGATCAGCCTTTAATGAAATCCCCACTCCTAAGACTCAGAATCATTGAAGAAGTGGGGCGTGGAGAGAGGGTAAGAGCCGAAATTTGTTGGGACGTTCCAACTCCTAGAAAGGCTGTAGAAGCTGCACCCAGCTCAACACTGTGGCTGCCCAAGCAAGACTTGAAGGAGGATGACACCAACAGACAGGCTAACACAGAAGGGGGAAATCATGAGGGGGCTCAGCCCTACAGAAACCCTGTGTTTCTAAAACACACACACACACACACACACACACACACACACACACACACACACACACACACAGAGACAGAGAGAGAGAGAGAGAGAGAGAGAGAGAGAGAGAGAGAGAGAGAGAGAGAGAGAACCTGGTGGAAACAGAAATGACCGAGTATCAATGTCATTGAGTCACATGATGAAATCTGGAAAGCAGTAAGGGTTATGCTAAAAAGCTTTGAATAAGAAGTGTGGCCAGATAGATCGTGGATGTCTGCAACTCAGGGTGAAGGCTACCACTCAATACAGTGGTAAGAACAGGAATGTTAAATAAAAATATAAGATCAGTGATTAGACCTTAAATGCCATACTCAGCAGATCTCTAACGGGGGATTTGGGGGTGGGGTCATCATCTAGTCTTTCAAGTTTGCCTTTTAAAAAAAAAAAAAAGATTTTTTTTCCTGGGAAAGGAAGAAAGAACTGAAGACAAGCCCACCTTGAGAATTAGGACCTAGCTTGGTGTAGATCAAGCCTGGGTGACTCAGGTAAGGAACTCAGCGGGACTTTTCAGTGGGTGACTGTCCCTCAGTTTGTAAAACTCACCCACCTTATGTGAGGCCTTTTGGGGTCCAGTGAGGAGCCAAGAAATTCTCTCAAGCAGCTGTGCCAGAGGACTGAGTGCCAGCATTGACCGGATAATTCCAGTGAGGATCTGAAGAGGGAATTACCTCAGCCTCCCCTGCATGGCGGACAGCATCTGCACGGACCTGGGCAACTGTCCAGACTCTCCTCTTCTCCTTGGGTGTGAGTAGAGAAGAGAAGATGCCAAAGAGACTCTAAGTTTGGACTTGAGTATGGAGGACAGTGGAAGTCAGCAGAAGCAAAGTATCTATTCCCACGGGAAGGCTAAATCAGCAGTTTGGCTCAGTTAAAGGAAGGGCTAGGTCTTTGGGGGCCCAGGCATTCCTCCCTGGTTTTGACACCAAATGTGAGCGAGGGCAGCAAGGCCATTAAACTGAACCACTCTGTGTATATGTCTTAGTCAGGGTTTCTATTCCTGCACAAACATCACGACCAAGAAGCAAGTTGGGGAGGAAAGGGTTTATTCAACTTACACTTCCACATTGCTGTTCATCACCAAAGGAAGTCAGGACTGGAACTCAAGCAGGTCGGGAAGCAGGAGCTGATGCAGAGGCCATGGAGGGATGTTACTTACTGGCTTGCTCCCCCTGGCTTGCTCAGCTTGCTCTCTTATAGAACCCAAGACCACCAGCCCAGGGATGGCACCACCCACAATGGGCTGGGCCCTCCTGGATTGATCACAAATTGAGAAAATGCCTTACAGCTGGGTCTCATGGAGGCATTTCCTCAAGGGAGGCTCCTTTCTCTGTTATAACTCCAGCTTGTATCAAGTTAACACACAAAACCAGCCAGTATAACTAACCCCTCATCAACTTGACACACAAACACGTCACTACTAGGCCACAACCCATCCTTTCTCGTTCACCCCTGAGAGCTCATAATAAAAACTTACATAACTTTTAAGAGACCCACAGTCTTTACAAATTCAACGTATTAAATTTTCCATCCTTTTAAATTTGCCCATTTCTCTTAAAATCCAAAGTCTTTTCAAATACAAAGTCTCTCAACTGTGGACTCCAATAGAGTCAAAAATGAACCAAATACCCTTTACTTCAAGAGGGAAAAATTCAGGAGACACAGTCACAATCAAATCAAAATCAAACTTCCAACAGTTCATTGTCTTGGATCCATTCACGATCTGGACTTTTTTCCAAAGGACTGGGGTCACTTCTCCAGTTCTGCCCTCTATAACACACACAGATTGTCCTGTAAGGTCTGACTGGTCCCACTCCACTGCTACTGCTGTTTTTGGTGATCTCCAAATGCTGGGTCTTCCACTGCAACTGGGCTGCACTTTCTCCAATAGCCTCTCATAGGTTCTCTTCATGATGCTAAGCCTCAACTTCCCTGCATGACCCCTTCAGTCCTGGGCCTTCAACTGTCATTAAGGCCACGCCTTCACTCATAGCCTTCCCTGGCCTCTCCCAGCGCCGAAACTCAGCTGCTCTCCATGACCCCTTCATGGCTTCAAAACCAGCACCATCTGGTTGACTCATACATTACCAAGTCTGGCTGGCAGGATGAGGTACAGCCTTGGCTGCCTTTAGAACACAGCTTCCCTATGCTCTCACAAAACACTTCCCAAAAGATAGCAACTCGGTGGTGCTGGTCTCTTCTTAATCACTGCTGATTTCTTAGCCCTGGCTGACCAGCATCAGTTGTCCCAGGAACCCGAAAGTTTCATTTCAATGGCGCTGGCCTCTTGTTAATTGGGGCTGACTCTTCAGGCCCAGCTGACCAGAATGACAGAATCTTAATTCAAAATATCAAATAGCCCTGACAGAGCCTTTAAATTTCCCTCTGGGGCGTCAGACGCCAGGCATCCATCCTGTATACTGCCCTCAACATTCTTACCTTTCAGGCTCCTCGAGAATTTCCTAGTGAGCTCTCAACACTCAGTAGTTTTCTAGCTCAAAGTTCCCAAGTCCTTCAACAATCCTCCCCAAAACATGGCCAGGGCTATCACAGCAGTACTCCACAATCCTGACACCAACTTGTCTTAGACAAGGTTTTTGTTCTTGTGACAAAGCACCAGGACCAGAAAAAAAAAAAAAAAAAAAAAAAAAAAAAAAAAAAAACACATCGGGGAGGAAAGGGTTTGTTCAGATTATAATTTCATATTGATATTCATCACCAAGGGAAATTAGGACAGGAACTCACACAGGGCAGGATCCTGGCTGATGCAGAGGCCATGGAGGGATGCTGCTTGCCGGCTTGCTCATTATGCTTTCTTATGACCACCAGCCAGGGTTCCCCCTTCTAAATATGATTCAAGCCTTCTTGCTTGGACCTTCCTTCTTGTTTAGCTTCTTTGGATCTGTGGACTGTACCATGGGTGTCCTGGGCTTTATGCATGATATTCACTTATAAGTGAATATATACCATGCATGTCCTTTTGGTACTGGGTTACCTCACTCAGGATGATATTTTCCTAGTTCCATCCATTTGACTGTAAAATTCATGACGTCCTTGTTTTTAATATCTGAATAGTATTCCATTGTGTAAATGAACCACATTGTCTGTATCCATTCTTCGGTTGAGGGACATCTGGGTTCTATCCAGTTTCTGGCTTTTACTAATAGAGCTGCTATGAACATAGTGGAGCAAGTGTCCTTGTGGTATGGTGGAGCATCTTTTGGGTATATGCCCAGGAGCAGTATAGCTGGGTCTTTGGGTAGAACTATTTTCAATTTTCTGAGAATCCGCCAGATTAATTTCCAAAGAAGTTGTACAAGTTTGCAATCCCATCAACAATGGAGAAGTGTTCCCCTTTCTCTACATCTCTGCCAGCATCTGCTGTCTACAGGTTGATCAATGGAATAGAATCGAAGACCCAGAAACAAACCCACATATCTATGGACACTTCATTTTTGACAAAGAAATCACCATACAATGGGAAAAAAAAGGAAGCATCTTCAACAAATGGCGCTGGTCTAACTGGATGTCTGCATGTAGAAGAATGCAGATAGATCCATATTTATCACCCTGAACAAAACTCAGGTCCAAGTGAATCAAAGACCTCGATGTAAAACCAGATGCACTAAATCTAAGAGAAAAGGATGTGGGAAATTGCCTTGGACACATTGGTACAGGAGACAATTTCCTGAAGAGAACACCAATGCCTCGGGCTCTAAGATCAACAACTGATAAATGTGACCTCATAAAACTGAAAAGCTTCTGTAAGGCAACAGATACCATCAATAGGACAGAACAGCAACCTACAGATTAGAAAAAGATCTTCACTATCGCTACGTTCAACAGAAGGCTAATTATCCAAAATATATGAAGAGCTCAAGAAGTTAGACTCCAACAACCCAGATAACCCAATTAAAAATGGGGTACAGAGGGATTGGGGATTTAGCTCAGTGGTAGAGCGCTTGCCTAGCAAGCGCAAGGCCCTGAGTTCGGTCCTCAGCTCCGGAAAAAAAATGGGGTACAGAGCTAAACAGAGAACATTGTCAACAGAGGAATCTCAAACGGCTGAGAGGCATTTAAAGAAACGCTCAACACCCTTAGTCATAGGAAAATGCAAATCAAAATGACCCTGAGATTCCAACTTAAACCAATCAGAACAGCCAAGATCAAAAACTCAAGGGACAGCACATGCTAGCTTGGATGTGGAGAAAATGGATCTTGGGTTTTTGTTTGTTTGTTTGCTTGTTTGTTTGTTTTCTGTTTTTTAATATCCCCTTTTCCACTAAATCCTACAACCATTTAGCATTTGCTTAGAGAAGATCGCACGGGTCGTTAGAGATCTTAGCCATCCGTCTATCACTTGTATGCTCTGGGTCAGCTGTGACATCTATGGGAGTTTCACAGTTGAGTTAAAAACAGATGGTACAAGGGAAAAAAAAGTATATCATTTAAAACGTATCACAGCCTATGCCTGTAAATGTACAAACAGCAGTTAGAAGTTTAAACTTAGGAGGTGCTTTGAAATTTTTGAAAAAGTCACACCCAGACGACGTGAAAATGCCATTGTCCGGTAGCTTGCTCTCAAAGCTACAGTTACCATTGCTATGAACAGACACTGGACTATGGCAACTCTTATAAAGGGAACTGGCTTATATCTCAGAGGTCTACTCCATCATTGTTATGGTGGGAAGCACAGTCGTGTGCAGGCAGACATGGTGCTGGCCAGGTGGATAAGAGTCCTACATCTGGCTCTGCAGACAAGAAAAGAGAGGGCGCCGCTGGGCCTGGCTCCCGAGACCTCAAAGCCTTGGCTACCTCAGAGTCTGGGGACTCCTAAACTTTCCCCTGCATCCCTAAGGCCCAATCGGGGAAGTGACCAGTGGCCACTTACCCTAGATAACACATGGCTGGTTGGCTTTATCTCCTGCCACTACCGCGACTTGTCCTTCTTCCCTGAGTCAAGGCGAGTCTGCTCCATTCCTTTCTGCATTCTACCGGTGCAACTCTAAGTGTCCCGCCCCGTGCCCAGCCATTGGCCATTGGCATCTTTATTGATGGATCAAAAACCAATTGGGGACAAGGACCCTCAGCATCTTGACACGCAGATTCCCCAATTGAATCAAAGCATTAGAACCAATCTTCAACACACCCACAAGTGTAATAGTGACATAATGACCTGAGTGCAACCAACCAGCTGGGTGTAAGGCGACTTCACTGGAAGGAATCTATGTTTGGGAAGGGAAAGCACACTTGTTGAAGCATAACGTCTAGGTGAATTTGTATAACATTTCTGATTACACGCTATTAGCCAGAGCGTAATCATATTGTCATGCCCACCCAGAAGAAAAGTTTGTTAATCTAGGGCTCTTTGATTTGTTTTGTTTTGTTTTGTTTTGTTTTGTCTGTACCTGTATAAAATGTGCCTAACCAAAACTGGTTTTTACTCACCGAAGGAAATATTAGGAGTTATCAATCTATGCCCTTAAGATCCATGGATTCAGTAATAAAGGGGTCAATTATTGTGCAAAGGTTACATCTGTTAGTCAATCAAAGGTCGAAAGCCTGGGTCGGAGAAATAAGAATGTCTAAAAGTAAAGACTGAGGTGTGGGGAAAGGGGTAGCTACATAGGAACGTAATTTGCATCCTGATGGTTTAGAAGACCTTTGAAAGTGAAACACTTAAATTGTGTTTTTTTTATAAAATGAAACACTTTTGTACTACGCTGATGGATGTGAAGAATTAAGATCTGAACATCAAGCAAAGGACGCTGTCTCTTGCCCACGAATGCGTCCGGAGGTTCCCCAAACACTCAGTTTACCTCTTTTATATCTTTTTCTGTTCGCTTACCTTTTACTGCCATTTGTGTTTGATTTGTTCCATTTGCTTTCTCGGTCTGTGTCTTTTGTGACAGCATATCGATATATATATATATATATATATATATATATATATATATATATCTCCCAGGCTGTCCTCTAACTTTCACCAATTCTCTTGACTCGGCTTTCTAAGAGCTGAGGTTATAAGGGTTGGGGATTTAGCTCAGTGGTAGGGCACTTGCCTAGCAAGCACAGGCCCTGGGTTTGGTCCTCAGCTCCAAAATAAAAAAATAATAATAATCATAAAAATAAAAAATAAGAAAGAGCTGAGGTTACAGACCCAGCACATTGACCTCTTCATGAAACTCATGGTATTTTCCCCCGACACATGGAATTTGGGCTAACTGGGTTTTTGAGGGCCTGTGCAAAGTACCTACTTTTGCTGAAATCCATGGGACTCCAGGGGGTTTTGTAAATTGATGTCCAAGAGTTATAAAATGTATTTGGAAAGGAAGATTAATATGTATACTTAATGATTGCTTGTCTTGGGTCCTATTTACTTAAATTATTTTTATATAATTCCTATGTTTCCTAAACTACCTCCCTAAGCTTTCGATTCTAACCCATATCTATGACATTAATTTTCCAGTGATACTTCTAACATAGGCCGGTAGTGATCGCTGGGCTTAAATTTAAAGTGCCGTATCATGTCTTAGAGTTTAAATCCATGTTAAACAATACCCTTTGGCTCTTCTTTCCCCTGTGGTATTCTCATCCCTATCCTGGGATTTAAAACAGTATGTCTCAGTAAAAAAAAAAAAAAAAAAATATGTTTCACACTAGAAACCAAAGTCAAGAAAGTCCAATGAGTGAGTTCATTTAAAAAAAACAAATCTTGGAGGAAAAAAAATGCACTTTTTACAAAGCTCATCTAAGAGAAAATCAAAGTTTGCCTTTCAAGAGAGAAAGAGCCATGGACCAAGCTGAGCCTTTGCCCCAGTGCCAGAAGATGCTAAGGAGCCATTGTCCTTCCTCGCTCAGGCAGAAAGACCCAAAACTCCTTTTCTTTTCCTCCCGTCATTGCCTTAACCGTAATACTCTTCTCCTCAGACAGCAAGATACCCGAATGTCAAAACATTCATCTATTACCAATACAGGCTCCCTTCATGCGAGTGCCTGCCAAGCAGGAACTGGGCTGTCGGCTTCATCCCATCGGAAAAAAAAGACGTTCAGTCCCAAGGACCAAGGGCAGGTTCCAATTGTTAAGTCCTTCTTGCTTGAACTGAATTTTAAAGTCAGGCTCCTGCTGCTGGAGGACGGAGCTCAAAGAGGTTATTTAGCCAGAAATGTTGCAACTCAGAAATACAATACTCTTGGCTATAGATTTTTGTTCTTGTTATTTTTTTTTTTTAAATCTGTGTACTGAATGGAACTCCAAGCAGTGAATAATGTGTAAGAGTAACCAATACGGCATAATAGTCCTTGTTTTCGGTGCGTTCCCTTTGTAGTGATTTATTAAGGGAGACTGAAAGGGGCTGATTAAAATGCATAAACAGTGCCCAACGATAAACAACCATGTCTAAGGATGGAAAAATGGGACCCACATGCTGTGCATGGAAATTGCCCTTAACAACATGGCCTATTGTCGAACAGATAGGAAGCCAAAGGTTGCTTGTAATCAAATTTGAAGTTTCCCATCACTTATAAAAGCAGCACTTCCTCGTGCAAACATTTCAATTTGTTGTCGTTAGAGACTGCTTCCTGACCAGAGCCTTCCAGAAACCAGGAGGGTTTCTGTTGTTGTTGTTTTTGTTGTTGCTGTTGCTGTTGTTGTTGTTGTTGTTGTTACTGTCAGGTGCATAGAGAAATTCAAACCGGGAGCACACTAGACTGTACAAAGGGAAACCGAGCTTGTCTACTGACGGGGAAATAAAAGCGACAGAGTTACTAGGAGCAGAGTAAAGAAGCATGAAAGTGCGAAGATACGTGTTTGCTTTCAGTCTCATCTACATGGGGAGGAGGAGGCGTTTGCTGGGCTGGCTGTGGGTTCAAGTCCCATCTTTCCTATTGTTCAGAATTCAAACAAAAGTTAAATAAAATTTTTAGGAAAAGAAATTGCAGTTAAGCCAGAGAACTGGCTTTGTCCAGCATGAATCGAGTGCATCAGAAGAAAAGGCCAAAAGACAAAATGTAATTAGTGATATGGATACAGATGCTGGAACTGTCATAGAGTAATGATAATAATAATGTTTAGGTTTGTGGTCCTGAAGATGATTGGTGGCTGATCTGGCTACGTCATGTTTATTTAACAGGATGGGTATTTACATAGTGGTGGCAAAATAAATTAAGAGAACTTGAATAACTATTAAAACATTAATCCTGGGGCTGAAGAGATGGCTCAGTGGTTAAGAAAGCTCCCAGAGGACAGGAGTTCGAGTCCCTGAACCCACTTTTGGGGAGCTCACCATCACTTTTGACTACAGTTCCAGGGGAATCTGGCGCCCTCTATATGGCTTCCATGTGCATCCACGCTCACATGTGCTATGGCCTCCGTAGGCACCTGCTCTCCCATGTGCACATACACAGACACGCCAATACAAATAAATCGTTAAAAAGTAATAAGTAAAATAATACTAGTTCCTTGAGCATTTTAAAATGCTTTAACTCGATCCCCACCCCCAAAGGAAATAAAAATGAACATAGAAATCATTACCTGCCTCCTCCTAATCAAATTAAAAACCCTCTACAAAGCTCTTTCTTATGCAGTCGTCTGTTCTCTCGTGTTTCTGAATAAAAGCACCGTAAAGGACAGCTGCCTCTCGCCGCATCTCTGTGGAGTTGTGATTTTTCTGTGAGACAAGATCTCTCCCCAAGTTTCTAGATTATTGGAGAGTGAACACTCCATTTAACTGCAAACTGTCCCTTAGGAAGATCTTCCGAGCCTGGGGTAGAGGTTCACCCCTGTAATCCCAGCACTTGGGAAACGGAGACACCAAGGTCATGAGTTTAAGGCCGACCTGAACTTTACATGAAGACTGTCTCAAAACCAAACAAACAAAAACCAGGAAAGCCATACCAGTGTCCACAATACCAGAAGGAAACCAGCATTTGATCCACACCAATTCAGTAAGTACATAACTGATGTCTTTTAACTATCTGGGTATGTCCTTGGTGCATGCTTTCTGATTAATAATGTTGTGACCCTTTGATTCTTCTTCTTGTATGAATTTTTTATCACATCTCTGACCCTTTCATAAGGCCATTAGAAAAAGTCCTAACTTATTAGTAATTAGTGGTGATTATGGATATTGATTGGTTCTATCCCTCCATGTTAGAAACATAGAAACAACTGAAAAGAAACTCAATTTAAACCAAATCTGGTGGCCGGCTCTCATCCCTAATCCCAGCATTCAAGAGGCTGAGGCAAGAGCATTGAGAGTTGGGTTACACAGTGCGGCCCTTTCTTAAAAAGGAAAACCATAAAAACAAAAATAAAATTTCAGTGTGACTCAAGACGGTATGATCACTACTCTGGGGTTACACTCCTAATGGTAAGATGAAGTTATCCTTTCTAGAAGGAACTCGAAATCACAAATGTATGGATGTTTGAAATTCCTAGTGAGTGATTTTTATTGGTGCCTACCCATGCCCATGGGGCACCCACGGCACTCATAGAACCAGTCCCTTTCAGAGTCCAAGATCTCAGTCCAAGGAGGAACACAAACATTTGCCAGCCCTGTGTGCTTTTTAGACATTTGGAGAACATCGCCCCCTGCAGTCCACAGGATGAGAGAGGCAGGTCTGAGGCAAGAATGACTTCAGATCACAGGGGCTCCTGTCCCTCTCTTCAGATTAGTCAAACGGGATTTCGGTGTCTTAAACAGAAGGTGACATGCCCAGCGTAGTGTCACCCACTTGAGTCCAGCCCTCAGGAATCTATAGCCAGGGGCTTGTCACAAATTTGAGGTTACATAGTGAGTTAAAAGCTAGCCTGGGATACATGAGGAGGAAGAGCAGGAAAAACAGGAGCTGGAGGAAGAGGGGAACAAGAGGAGGAGGAGTGGAAGGAGGAGGAAGAGGGGGGTGTAAGTTTCCATTCTAGTCATGAGTAAAATTCCTCCTTTGGCAGTAATAAAAGTCATCCTGAGCTGCCTTCCCGCCTGGGCACTCCTGCCTCACTAATCCCTTCGTAGATCTCTGCAGACTGCCCATGTGCCTCTCTCGTTAGAATATTTTAGTTTCTTCTTCCGCCTTTTTTATTTACTCAATAAAGCTTTTACTTAGAATTTGATAATCTCATACAGGACTACAGTGTGTTTAGACCCAGTCCAGCCCACCTCTTCCCTTCTCCAACTCCTGCCCGACCTCCCCCACAACCCCCCTCCCAACTTCTTGTTCTCTCTCCCCACCGAGTCTAATTACTGCTGCCTGTCTGTGCAAGAGGATTGGGCATTATCCACTGGAGACTGGGCGACTCACCATGAAGCCGTACCACTGAAGAACCATGACTCTCCCCCTGGCTACCCCCTGCCATTAGCTCCTCAGGGGTTGAGGGATCATGAAATTCTTCCTCTTCCATCAATTGAGTGGCTTGGTCTTGTGCGTGTCTTATGCAGGCAACCACATGCGCTGAGTCCATGAGAGCAATGGCCTTGTCACATCCAGAAGACACTGTCACAGCAATCCCCCAACTTCCGTCTCTTAAAACCTTTCTGTTCCCTCCCCCACTGCATTCCCTGAGCCTTTGTGGTGTAAGTGTCCTTTTTAGGGCTGAGCACTGTTTGCAGTCCCTTAGTCTCTTTACCATAGCCACCTGCAAGTCTCTGCACAGCCACCGCGTGTAAGAGGCTTCTCTGGGGAGTCCGCACTAGTCTGTGGCACAAGGATACATTTTAAGAAGGCAGTTTGATACTGTGTCCCTTTGACGGAACAATGTATTTGGCTATGAGGACTAGGAGATCACCAGCCATGGGATCGTAGCCAGAATTAAGGTGCCAGGCATGAATTTCTTCCTGTGGTCACGCTTTAAGTCCAATTAGAAAGCTGTTGTTACATAATGGGCATATCTTGACAGCCTGATCATTATTATAGCTAGATAAGACAATCATTAGCTCCCCACACACACACACCAGACAGCCAGCAAAACACCTTCCAACACCATGAAAGTTAGCCAACAGGGAAAAACCTGGAAGGTCAGGACCAGCTTTATCCCTCCTTGTCCTGTAATCAAAGTGTGTGACGCCTTCAGCAACAAGGTCTTACTTACCATCAAGTTCTGACTGGCGACAAGAGCAGAGGTAACAGCCTGCCACACCCACAGTCCTTCGCTACCAAAGCCCCTGTTTTCAGCGTCGACTCCAACTCAGGTCTCTAAGCATCCTCTGATCCAAACCCCAGTGTACTCACCACTCACGCCTGCCTCGGGACCATTCGCCATCCCTCTGAGCTTCTGCTTGTACTCACCGCAGAGCCCAGGGTGGTCTTTCCCCTCTCTATTGACAGAGGTTCTACTTCTTCTCCAAAGTCCTTTTTGTAAAATGTAATCTCAAACAAATATTTGAGAAGCCTGGGCACCGTAATTGTGAATAGTAATGCAAAGTCTTCACATAACCAGCTGATCTGATGGACCAGATAGTCAACAAAAACTTTGATTTTTTTTTTTTTTTTTTTGGTGTGGTTTGGTTTGGCTCTTCGAAACAGGATTTCTCTGCATCGCCCTTACTGTCCAAGAACTCACTATGTAGATCAGGCTGGCCTTGAACCTGACGATCTACCTGTCTCTGCCTCCTGAGTGCATGTGCCACCACCACCTGGCTAACCTTTGATGCTGTTAGGACACTTCTTCACACTGCCTATGCCCTTCCTGTCATCTCTAACGCCTGACTAAGAGGCGTGTGCATTCTGGCTGTGCCTGAGGATCCATGTCTACCCCAAATGGTTTGGTAAAGTCCTGGGCCTCATCTCCACCCACATTAGCCTGTCACTCTCAGAGCTTTACTAGTTCCCTGTGCAACACTTGGCTGATGTAGTAATACACCAATGCTTGCCAGCGGTGTGACTGACCGACAGAATCTTGGATTTGCCTTAGTTCTTTAGATAACATCTCAGTTTACCTTTGACTTTCTGAAGATGGCTCTTGCAGCTTCCTCAGACATTCGGCCAAACAAAGTTGCAATGTCCCGCAGGAGTGGAAGGTGTGCATTTTGAGGGCATAATTTTTTTTTAGAGAAACAAGTATATCACTTTCCTTCAAATCATTATGGGAGCATCTTTCTGAAGTCAGGAGAGCTCCCTTGGTTTTGGAAGAGTAACTTATGAGTCAAGCCTCACCATTCTGGCTACAAAGTAAATTTCTGTCTAAATCCCTCCCCAGCTGAGCCATCATCACATTCCTTCCAGTTTCCTCTACACCTGCCCACTACATCCTACAGACAGGTCTTGGAGTGCTACTGAGCACGTCCGGGTTTCCAAGCAAAGAAAATCATGGGGTACCATAATTGCATCCTTTTTAAATTTGTATTTTATATGTATGGGTGTTTTTTCCATACACGAATGTACCACTTGCATGCTTGATGCCCTTGGAAGTCAGAGAGAATAACAGATCGCCTGGAACTAGAGTTATAGACAACTGTTAGCTGCCATGGGAACACTTGGAATTGAACCCAGGTCCTCTGGAAAAGAAGTCGATGCTCTTAACTACTGAGTCCTCTCTCCAACCCATAATAATTTTACCCTTTAATAAAGCCCTCTAAGAAAAGGCATAACAAAACTTAAACAATAAAACAATTATCAATGAATGCCAGACATCATCTGATACATAATATATAATGAGAGTAAGGCCTTCTGGGAAATCAGAAGTTAAACATGAAAGAAAAAAAAAAGCTCATTTGTCGTTCTTAAAACATCACAGGTTAGAACACCAATGTATTCTTTTTCTCATGTTAAATGAACAAGAGATGTTAAATTGTTAAATATTAATATCCAGAGTATGGTATAATAAGCATTTGAATTTATTGTGTGTGAACCACTAGCCTCATATCTTGGCAATTAGTTTTGCAATACCATATGAAATAAATGTCTTTTGCATTGGCAAATCTTTGTTGTTAATTTATCTTACAGAAATATATTTTAAGGGGATTTGAGATACTGCTGTAATTTTGACATGCGGCACACAGCATCGAAATTTTTTTAACCATCTGGTTTGACAGGAAAGCAAATTAATTTGTCCACTGAACATGTTATTATTCCAACTTTAAATAGGTGTTTATTGAGACAGTTTGACAACGTGACAAATAGTTATATTAAAGTCACCATTGAAAAAAAGGTAAGATATGCAGATGCCTGACAGTAACAAAACCAACCAAGAAATGGAAGGAAAGGGTCAAGACAGAAAGATAATTTTTAGGTATCATTTCCTTTGGTTGGTTGATCCGTGAGTAATTCTGTTTCTTCTTTCTACAGTTTCTATTTTTATATGTTTAGTTGAATATAAATATTTTTGGAACATATGTAACAAGTATTACTGGAGGGCTGCATTGGTCCAGACACTGTCCAAGGTACCTAGATCAAAGTGATTAAAATTGCCATTTCTACTCCCCACTAGTACCCACATGACAGAAAGACAGCATACTGAGTTGTGCTGTTACATTTGAATTTCAGGCACAATTTTTACCAGTCGAATAAGATTTGGGGTGCAGAGACAGCTCATCAGATAAAAGTTATGTCTGTGGGGGAGTGCAGGCTTGAGTTGGAATCCAAAACAACATGTATAAAACTGGCCCAGTGAGTATGTCTCACCGGAGCTGTAGGAGCAGAGACGGCAGCCCACCAAGCTCTGTGAGGGATCTTGTGTGAAGGAGTAAAGTGGGGATGTCAGAGCAGAATAGCTGGCATTCTCCTCTGCTTCCATGCATACAGCAGTGCGTGTGCACATGCAAACACACACACACAGACACATACTCAAACACACACACACAGACACATACTCAAACACACACACACAGACACATACTCAAACACACACAGACATACACACACACACAAAGACACATACTCAAACACACACACACACTCAGAGACACACACACATACACACACAGAGACACATACTCAAACACACACACACACACACACAAATACAGTCACACACACAAATGCAGTCACACACACAATTTTAACATATTTTTACAAGTATTTTATTCAACAACATTAACTCTCAAGGAATTCTGTGGACATAATTTCTATAACAAATATCAACTTACTTTTAAACTTATTCTTTCTATTAAAAAAAATCAAATGCCCCTAACCATATGAAATATTTTAAAGTGTACAGTTCAGAACATTAAGTACATCCATGGTGTTGGGTACCCATCACTTCTTCCCGGTTCAGGAAGAACCTTCTTTATTTTTTTTTTCTTTTTTTTTTTTTGGAGCTGTGGACCGAACCCAGGGCCTTGCACTTGCTAGGCAAACGCTCTACCACTGAGCTAAATCCCCAACCCCAGGAATTCACCTTCTTAATGCAAAAAAAAAAAGCTAGACTTGAAGTTTTCAATCTCCACCCCCTGACCCTGGTGACCCCCAAATTGATTTCTGTCCCTGTGGATTTTCCTTTTACACTATTTACATTTTATGTAAATAATATGTAGGATGTGCCCTTCCTTTCTAAGTTCATTCTCCAGAGTAACATATTTGAAAAGTCATGGTGTGTATCACAGTGTCCATTCCTCTTGTGGGTAAATAGCATCCTATCTAACACAGGGATACACCATTCTGTGCTCACCCATTTATCAAATGCTGATCCTTAAGTTGTTCTTCACAATTTATGGCATGCATATAGATAAGGGTTCCATCCGCAGGTCCAAGTGCACATGTGCATACAAACCCCTGAAGTGGGTGTTGATCACCTTCCTTGACTGTTCCCATTTTATTTACTGAGAGCAGGCTTCTCCCTGAACCCAAAGATCACTGATTTCAGCTCCTCTGTGCTAACCCGCTTGCCCAAGGATCCCCTCTCTCTACCACCCAAACGATGGGCTTGTAGAAAACCACACTATCTTCCCAGCTCTTACTCAGGCTTGAATGATTTGAAGACCCGTCTACATCCCTGTGGGGTAAGCACTTTATCCACCAAGCCGTCTCCCCAGCCAATTTCTAACTTCAGATCGTTGTGAGGTGTCTACAATTCCACACCTTTCAAAAGCTGCTCTCTCTGCAGAATGAGGCCAATATTTCTCGGAGCTTCGTCCGCTTCCCTTTTAAGTAATGCTGAGTAAAACAGACAGCCAAGCAATAATTTGTTACACATGACGGACTCTTTGGATTTGTGACACGCACACTGAAAAGGCATAAAATCTAAAACCGGCCCTCAAAGCACTTAGACTTTCTGTGGGAGTGGACGTCAAGATCTAACACTGAAGCTAAGCACAGGCTTCTCAGCCAGGAGCAGCAGTCGGTCTTACCAGCTCAGGCTTCCGTTACAACAATAAGTAGGGCACATCACATCTGCGTGATTAAAATGCTTGTAAAATATGTGCTTCCTGGAAAAAACTTTCCCAAATAAGTCATATTTTCCAGTTCTTAACTCTGCCAAAAGTTCAGGAATGTGGGGGGATGGGAGGTCTCCTTCGACACCACCTTCCTCACAGCGCATGCGCATGTCCAGTTACTAACTCCCGCCTTGCCGTGTTTGAAGAGAGAGGGTTCTTGTTGGTTTAAATCTTGGGAATCTTTCAGACTCGCATCAGCTCATTCTTCTTAGAAGCTGGGCTTCTTCCGAAACTCACAGCATAGAAGCCAGCACAGTGGCATTTCCTTCAGCAGCCAGTGCCTAACCCAGCACCAGAGGAGACAAAGCGGGGCGAGGTTAAGAGAATGAAGTTCTCCAGTCCAAATGATCCCCCATCTTCCCACCAACAGTCTACATAAAGCATTGATCTGACTATATTGGTGTTTTCTTCGAGTTTCTTCTGTGGATCTTGAAAATCCGTTAAGTGCCATCAAGGGAAATAGCAAACCCCTTCTTAGCATCACAGTTTTGGATGTGTGGGTGTCTGCGTGAGGGCTTCTATTCCTGCACAAAACATCATGACCAAGAAACAAGTTGGGGAGGAAAGGGTTTATTCAGCTAACACTTCCACATCGATGTTCATCACCAAAGGAAGTCAGGACAGGAACTCAAGCAGGACAGGAAGCAGGAGCTGATGCAGAGGCCATGGAGAGATGTTACTTACTGGCTTGCTTCCCCTGGCTTGATCAGCTTGCTTTCTTATAGAACCCAGGACCACCAGCCCAGGGATGGCACCACCCACAATGGGCTGAGCCCTCCCACCCTTGATCACTAATTGAGAAAATGCCTTACAGCTGGGTCTCATGGAGGCATTTCCTCAAGGGAGGTTCCCTTGTCTATGATAACTCTAGCTTGTGTCAAGTTCATACACAAAACCAGACAGTACATTGGGTAATCTCACCCCCAGATTACTTTCCTGAGCCCACCCACCATGTGAGCTACTCTAGATGCATGCTGTGAACCTTCAGACCTGCATGTCTGTCTATATGTTGTGCCAGCTGCCCCAAATGCTTAAATCAAACTACTGAAGAAAGTCTTCAGAGTCCAGTACTCTGCTTCTTCTACCTCCTTGGATGCTCCCCACTTCTCCACCCCAGCTCATTCTCCATTCAGTGAATTCAAGATCCATTGCTATGTCAGATGGTAATTAGTTGGGTCTGCCTCAGTAGACTACTAATTTCTAGAGTAATCCTCCCCACCTTTTTTAGTCCTGAGGAGTAACTTACCGGTGCCTCTCACATGGTAAGTAGACATTTTTTCCACTGAACTTTAGTCTTTCCTTTTCTTTTTCACTTCTTTGTGACAAACCAACCTGGTCTACAGAGCGGGTCTAGCTCATTAAGTTGGCCAAACTAGCCATCAGCTCATTCTATAGCCCGGACAGACATCAAGCTGGTGGCTCTCCTGCCGTAGCCTTCTAAGTAGCTATAAGACTAAAGGCCTTCTAGAATAAACTTAATCATTTTTTGATTGTCCAATTTTAATATGAATAGCAGAGTTCCCAATGCATAAGAAATGATGGTGTTCTTGGCATACACCAAAGAGAAGGTTATAGCATGTCCTAAGTCACTCTTCAAGCCAGTTGGTAAAAATCAGAAGGTTATTTGGTCTTTGATTGTCTTACTGTGTGATCGGGAGTTGGAGTTAGCCAGTCCTTTTTCCCAAGCTCGCAGAGAAATTTTCCTGGAGAGTGATGCAGGGGGTGAGAGGATTAACCCAAACTTTGTAAAACCAAGTTGTCCCTTCCTATTTTTGTTTTGGAAACAAAAACCAAACCCATCGAATCTTGATTGACACAAGCTGAGAAAACCCTCTTTTTGTCTTGTATAATCCAGTGTTTTCATTAAGTAATTTGCAGAGGGAGAGAGAGAGGAAAGGGGTCTTTGTATGGGACTCCAGAGGCCCTCTGTCCAAGAAAATCTGATTAATTTGAATAGCAAACTTGGAGTCCCAGGACTCTCTCCATAAAAGCCCTTCTTCTTCTAAGGCTTCCTGGCAGCAAGCTGGGTCTGCTTCTGAATAAAAATTCCACTTCATCCCACCTACACCACCCTCGACAAGGGCAGTTCCTGACACTGTCACAAGTATCTTTGAAGAGGGAAACTTAGTTGTGGGAGTGGCTTGACCATAAAACATCACCAATATTCCTTTGGTTCTGCTGTGGCACATTTCCTTACTATGAGACATAAATACGACAGAAGGCACACCAGAGCGATAACATACATTAGGCCTTAAAATTAAAGCCAAACAAGTCCCCTGGGTGGTTCCCCCCACAAAGCCACCTCGCAGAATTTACCTGCACTATTAGAACCATGTATATTAACGCCAACGGGATAGAAGAGTCGCGGTGTCGTTTATGACAAAATAAAAGCCTCCGGGCCAGACACTGCAGTTCATGGTTCTCGCTGGGACGCTTTCGCGAACTGCGGGACTTGATTTGAATCATGCATCCTAACTTGTAAGGAGGAACCCTAAGAAGCAGATGAAGACACAGAGAGATTAGAGGGGAAGCTCGCGAAACTGAAATTCCGGTAAATGAATCCTGCCTCCAAAGGTTTAAAGAAGAAGAAGAAGAAAAAAAAAAAAAAGGCGGTAGATTATAAATGAGCGCTCTCTTTAGTGAGCGGACTGAATCATTGTGCGGGCCCGAATAAAGGGGAACAATGAGTGTGTCCTGACACCAGGCTGCACGTCTGCTGAGCATCCCTCAGCGCAAATGTTAGCGCTGTGTGGGCATGTATTGTGCGTCTATAAAGTCCTAATGAGCTCCTTGGTGAGAGTGAGACCCTGTGCCGTTTCACACTGTGCCCAAGACCTCCAAGCTTCGTGGGGTCAAATCTAAAGAAAGGGTAATGGACCATGAGGTCTGGCTTAATAGACCCGATATTAACACGGCAGCAAGAATGTCACCAAATGCAAAGTTCAGGGCAAGCGATGAATGAGGTATTTGTTACCCTGAAATAATATACAAAGGTTATAACAGAGCAATGGCACTATATCAATGTCATCATCGCAAGATCTCGAGAGTCTGCCATGTATGAAATTACCCTGTAATGCATCTTTTGGTTACAATAAATGAATTTGCTTTCCAACAGCGAGTAATAAATTAGGGCGGAATGTTCTGCAGCTGCTATGACTATCTGCGATTACTTCTAGATATTGAAAAATCCCTTGCCTGTATAAATGATGAGGTTACAATCAGTACCAAGTATACGGATACATAATGGGAACTGTCTCTTTCATGCCGGCTATGTAAATGCATGTTTCCTCGAAATGAGACAGAGGGATTGCTAGCACTGCCCAGACGTCTTTGGAGAGCAAAGGTGCCCCTTGCTTTTGAGATGGGTAGCACACAGCCACCGTAGGCCTGCGCTCCTATGGAAGAACATTATTGTAAACAGAGGGCTTTTCGTTTGTTTCGTCCCTTTTCCATGCGTTCTTGACCATCACAATGACCGTGCTCTGGTACATAGTGACTCTTCACTTCAGAGGCTGTGGTGTAAGCCATGGACCTGTGATCAGAGAGTCTTGTCAACCACGATTTGCTTGTGAGATAAGTTTAAAGCAAGCCCCATTCTCTCCCATGGGTAAGACTGGAACAGTCTGGAGGCAGGCACCAGTAAAAATATTTGTACCCAGGTTTACCTATCATGCTTTTAATCTTCTGCCGGTTTTATTAATCAATTTTCTTTGTACTAACAAAGAAACAGGCTATAAATTATTTGAGATAGAGGACAATATGTCCTCTTCTGTTTTATTTCTCTTTCCAACATCAAAGACACTGCTAACAGCACCCTCAGTACACCCCACTTGATAGATAAATATTATGAATTATTTACCAACTCCCCTTTTTCCCGTGACTTTACTGCCAAACAAAATAAGAAAGAAAGAAAGAAAAGAAAAAAACTAGAGTTTATCCGGGAAATGTGGACAGTGTATTGCCAAACGGCTAAGCTAACAGAAGCTGTTAAACTGATTTCTAACTGACGTGTCTACTTCCTTTCGCGTTATAGATTCGGTTTTTCAGGAGGTCGTTGCTGTCCACTACTTGCTTGGGATTACTAGACCATCACTTTCTTATTTTTAAAAAGTAGGCCAGGTTAAATTGGCACGGAAACCCCACACATTTCATGTAATTGTCCAGAATACGAAATGGGGATGCTTAGAAAGCAAAACGGCTCCGAGCTCCTCAGCACCGTGGTAAGCTACCACCAGGCCTTCCGGACAAAATGGGAAGAGTGGAGTAATCATTTTATTTTATTTTCCCCATAGTAAGGAAAATGCGTGGGAATTTAGAAATAGAAAATAATTAATTTTATTAATAAATGAAAAGCTAAAAAGCATTTAACTATTGATACTGGTGAGCCTAAAGAAAGACTACTGGAAGGTACCTCAAGGTACGAGACTCAAGAATCCCGGAGTTTAAGCTGCCTAAAGAGATCACACCCACCCCCCAAAAGACTTAGACATCTGCCTCCGGTCACTGCTGTGAGCGGATAGCAATAAAGAAACCCGTTAAACTGAAGATGCAATGCATTTAACCGATATCATTCATTCATTCTCTACATATTAGCTGAGAGCAGGACACAGCCAAAACGACCAAACATTCAAAGAAAAGAGCATGTGGAAGGAACCCTGCAGAGTCGGGAAGCCTCAGAGACACCGGATCTGGAAGGAAGCTACAACCTAAAGGAGGAGAGGGTGCTGACCATCGCGTTGGAATTGGGCTCACAGTCTGGTTCTGCCTGTTGGCAAATTGTTTATAAAGGTTTCCCCACAGGAGCACTTCTAAGGGAATTTAGATTGATAGCTCCTGTCTTACACATGCAAAGGCCAGGTTGTATTATCAAAGCGATTCATTTCTTCTGAGACACTTTCAGAAGCTAAGCCAACACAGATGGTAAGAAAAAGGGTACCGGAGTGCATTTCTACCAGAATGGAGAAATGAGAGCTGGACATTTTGCTCTCAGTACACACATGCACACACATATACACACCAGACAAAATACACACCACACACGCACTGTACACAGTACATACCACACACACACAAACACACACATACACCCCATATGTATACACACACATACACCACACACGATACACATGCATAAACATACACACACCACACATGACACACACATGTACACACATAAACACACACATATACCACATACATATATACACATATACACCACACACAATACACATGCATACACATACACATACACACATGACACACACATGTACACACACAAACACACACATATACCACATACATATATACACATATACACCACACACGATACACATGCATATACATACACATACACACACCACACATCACACCCACATACATATATATGTATATATATATATAACATACACATACTCACATACTCTACACATATACTATAAACACCCACACTACATACACATAAGTTCACACACACAGACACACATACAGACACACACACAGACACATACACAAAGGAGTTACAGACACACATACAGATACACACACACACACACACACACACACACACCAATCTTAAAGAAGCAAAGAACAGTAATGTTTGACGTGATTCCAATAGACTGTAGTTACTAAAATAATTCTAATTCCACAGCAAACCTGAAGAGGAAGTACAGAGTTCTAACTACATGCCCCACTTCCTCACATGCACAGCCCCCTAGAGTCAGCATTCCACAGCAGTGGTCCAGGGGGCCAGTGAGAGAAGCTGCACTGGTACGTCTGAGGTCTGAGTCTGAGGTCACATTAGAGGTCAGATCTGCTTCTTGGCATTGTGTGGTTTTAACATGTTACCGAAATGAGCCTCCAACCCTACAGATGCTTACATTGTGGCAGATTGTAGCAGTGGGGAAATACACAGATCGGATACTAAACAAGTTTAAAGTGTCCTGGCAGAAAATAACAGTGTCTCTACACAGCGCTGAGAAAATGCCGGGCCTACCCATTAAAGGGTTGTTACAGTCCTTTCTAGAAACTGACTCATCTCAGTCCACGGTTAAGCTAAGATGGTGACCACACACTGCTTTGCTCTGCGGAAATATTTCTTCCCTAAGTAGCCTATGCCCATGGCGTCAAACATTCTTCTTTATTCTTTCTTTCTACTTTAAATGTTTCCCCATACAGAAATTTCATGCAATAGCTTTAGGAAAATGAATGTTTTAATGCAATAATGGTCTATTAAGTGAGGCAAACTGAGTATATAGTCAAAGGTTTCTATCAAAAGCGAAATAAAAATGAGGTTTCATGTTTTTCCCTAAGGATGATTCTTCCGTTGGTTTTGTTTCCTAACTTGTTCTTTTTAATTTTAATTAAAATATAGTTCCTACATTTACATCTTCCCTTTACCCCTTTCAACCCCTCCCATGTCCCCTGGTCCCACTCCTTTTCATGATTATTATTATTACGCATGTGTGTGTATCTGTGTGTATGTGTGTCTGTAACTCCTTTGTGTATGTGGTGTGTGTCTGTATGTGTGAATTTATGTGTATGTAGTGTGGGTGTTTATAGTATATGTATAGAGAGTATGTGAGTATGTGTATGATACATATATATATATATATATAGTGTCCGTGTATGTGTGTATATCTGTGTCTCCTCTGTGTGTGTGTGTGTTTATGTGTGTCTGTGAATATGTATGTGTGTCTATCTGTACATGTGTGCTTGTGTGTGTGGTGCATGGTGTGTATGTGTGTGTGTATGTGTGTGTGTGTGTGTGTGTGTGTGTGTGTGCCTGTCAGTGGGTCTGCGTCTCTGTGTGTAGTCTGTGTGTTCGTGGTGCATGGTGTGCTGTGTGTCTGTGGATGCATGGAGTGTGTATATATGTGTTGTCTGTGAGTCTGTGTGTGTGATATGTGGTGTGTATGTGTGTGGTGTATATGTGTGTAGCATGTATTGTGTGTGATGTGTGGTGTGTATTGTATGGATGGCGTGTGTGTGTGTGTGTGTGTGTGTGCTATGTATGCATGTGTAGTGTGTGGTCTGCATGTGTATATATATAACTTGCTAAGTGTGCTTAGTGCTGTTTGTGTGATTTCAGGGCTAATTACTTTATATTATTTGTGGTTCCACTTTTTGACCTGACACTGGGTGTGGGAATGTCTCTGTGTATTGTGTGTATTGTTTGGTGTGTGTGTGTGTGTGTGTGTGTGTTTTATATGCATGCGTAGTGTGTGATCTATGTGTGTATGTGTGTACGTGTGTGTGTGAGCATAATCATATAAAAATAACCTGCTAAGTCTGTTTAGTGTTGTTTGTGTGATTTCAGGGCCAATTACTTTGTATTATTTGTGGTTCAGCTTTCCACTTTTCGTCTTGCCGCTTGGGTGTGGGAACGCCGCTGGGCAGATGAGCAGCAGAGACGCTAGACTGTATTTACCCTATGCCTGCTGTTGGGTGCTGGGCTCCAGGGAAGCACTGATGCACCTCTCGGGGGATGGGAAAACGCAGCCTAAGATGCGGGGGGCTGAAGCTAGGGTTCCCTAACTCCTGAGCATCCAGTCACCACTGGAAACTGCACAGAGGAGTTGGGAATGGAGTGAGGCTCCATGGCCTGCGAGGAGGAGCCCAGACCCAAGGTTCTCAGACTCCTGGACGTAGCCTCCCGGCTGCTGCAGTTGTCTGGGAGCACAGAGGGGCCGTCTGCGGGAGACTTAGTGCAACTCTGTAGATGAAGGCTTATGTCATGCTTCCTACAGTGGTTCCTGATGAAAGAGACAGTCCGTGTTTATCAAAAACTGTTTATTGACTGGTCATCGTGGAAAATGGGGTACAGAGCACCTCCTTAGGGTGGACCAGATATTAAATACCTTTTGCAGGAAGGAATGTCTGGGAAGGGAAGTTTATTGGCTAAACCCTCAGAGCCGATCTAGATACCTCATTAACATGGGCGATTCTGATCTACATGAGCACAGGCACGTTTTCTACATGGGAAGTGTTGCACATGCCCCAGGCCAGCTGTGTTAGGAAGCAGGGAGCCTCCTACCGTCTCAGGCGTGGGTGCTGCCTGGGTGCTGAGGTCTGTGAATCTGCTCAGTCTTAACAAGTTTCCTGCACGGTCCACTACCCTGCAACTATTAGTTAACCAAATTAGGGGCCTCACCCCTAGGAGAGACTAATTCTCCCTGTCCAGAGTCATTAGTTGCCTCGTGTTGTCTAGGAGTGGGGCCCCATGAGATTTCCCCCGTTCCATGTTAGCCTGTCTGTTGGTTCACTTCTTGTTCAGATCTTTAGGCTGCCATGTTGTTGAGATACCATGGGTGTAGCTTCACCATCATTTCCAAGAGTGTCCCAGCAGACTTCCTGGTCCTCTGGATGTCACAGTCTTCCAGCCTCCTCTTTTGCTGTGTTCCCTGAGCCTTAGGTGCAAGAGTTGTATTGTAGCTGTATTTTTAGGAGTAGGCACCCCAGGAAGAGTTGAACTCTACACTGTGACCAGCTGTGCCTTTCTGTAATGGTCTTTGCCGGGTCTAAAGAGAAGCTTCGTTGATGCAGGGCGAGAGTTACACGTACCTCTAAGGATAAGGATATGTGATTTGAATGTAGTTAGGGACTATGAAGGTTTAGTTCAGTAGTCATTGTAGGTTTGCCTCTAGGATCCAGGACCTCACTAGCCCTAAGTACTTGGCTAGGTTTCCAGTATCAGACATGATTTCCCTCCTTTGTGTCCAATTAGAGAGTTGTTGGGTACCCCAAGAACATAAGTGCCACTCTAGTACCCTTAGAAGTATCTTCCCTGGCTGGTCATTATTGTGGTTCACAGGCATCAAGCTGCAAAGGTCTGATGACTGCTCCCTCCCAGGGCAGCTTACTCAACACCTCCTGGCATCATGAAAGCCAGACAACAGAGGCTTTCATGTTGAGCTCTGCTCAAATCTTCCAAGTCCCATGGGTGAGGTTTGTGGATCTTCAACAATATGGAGACTTACCTTAAACCTTTTGGAGGCAACAAGAGCAGCAGCAATAACCTAGATTTTTTTCAGTCTCTTCGACTGCCCCGACCAAAAACTCAGAGAAGTTTCCCATCCCTTGTATTGACCTCTTGTTATATAGTTTATGATAGTTATGAGAAGCATTGTCAACATAAATAAATAAGTGTGTGTATGCTGTGTGTGTGTGTGTGAGAGAGAGAGAGAGAGAGAGAGAGAGAGAGAGAGAGAGAGAGAGAAACAGATGTGTCCTCACTACACCAAAACAAAGTATAACATCTGTATCAGGTCTTGGTTCTGTCCCATTGGATATATTCTCAGTAAACTCTGAAACACATCACTGACTCAAACCACGTACCAATGGTTATGTGACACTATGAGTTCTAAAATGCCTCTTTCTTATGTCTTTCTGATTTTTTAAGCTTTCTGTTTTAGACAATCGGCAAGGTAAAAATAGACATGAAATGTTGAGAACAACTGAGAAAGGGCTGTAACTGCTCTTCACTGTCCTTAAAGAGTTCACTAAATCGTTCCAATTTGGTATCGTGCACCGTGCTGTGCTTTGTAGTTAACACCACAGGCATAGGGAGGGAAGAACTCACAACTTACTGAATTCTTACTACAGAGACGAAAAGGGCAGAGGTAAGATCAATCATTTAGCCATACGATCCAGCATTGAAAACTCCAGTGCAGGTCCCCAGGCAGGCATAGGAGGAATCAGACTCCTACCCAATACTCTTCCCAAGTGGAAGGTCTACTGACCCATGAACTACAGCTCCTCTGTGGAATGCAGAGACTGGTTCTCACTGTCTAGCACTTCTGGAAGACTGAGTAAAATAGTCCAATCTTCGGTCCATTTGTGTGTTCTTAAAAACCATCTTAAATGAACAAACTTACAAAAGTAAGTGCGTTAGTCGCTATGGTTATGATAGCTGGGTGAATTAAACAACAGAAGGTCACTCATTGACTAACAGTTCAGGGGGCTGAAAGGACAGAAACTGGTGTTGTTAAAGCTGGATCTTTCTGGAAGAGCAGGTTTCTAGAAGAGCAGCCAGAGATCTTAACCAATGACATATTGTCCCAGGCTCTGTTTACACATTTATTTTACCATATTAACTTTAGAACTATTAGCTAGCTAGAAATAACAATGTACTATTCACGGTTCTCTAGAGGAACAAAATTGACTGACTGGATGAATATATATATGTATATATATGTATATATATGTATATATATATTTAATTCATATATCCATTCACATATGCATATTTATATATTCATATACATGTATATGAGTGACTTATAGGCTATGGTCCTGCTAACCCCACAATGGAACAATGGCTGTCTCCCAGTGGAAAGGCCAAGAAGACAGTAGTTAGTCAGTCCAGGAGGTTTCGTGTCTCATCTGCTCTTCCATCCAAGTTGGACACTTAGGGAAGTTGGTTCTGACACAAAGAGGCAATGCTTCAGCAACAGAATAGGTAAACTGGCCAGTGAGAGTGAAAGTAAGCAGGCAAAAAGCTGACGCTTCCTCACTCCATGTTCCTTTTATGTGAGATGCCACCAAAACGTCTTTCCCTTTATTAGTACACTTACCACAGGATGACCTTGTCATACCTCATTAAATATTAAAGGGACCCTAACTTCAAATAAGACCAGAGTCTGAGCCAATGGGAGTTAGGACTTCAACACAGGGACTCAGAGAAAGTACACTTAGATACATTATGTAAGTAACGAGGGCTTTTCACAAAAATTCAAACAATATAAAAAAGTAATTATCTCCCTTTCCAGTATAATCCTGTTTTCGACAATTACAACATTTTGTGTGCCTTTCTAGCCTGCACACACACCACGCATATAATCATATATTTAAGTATATACATCCTTTTTATAAATGATAAAACATATTATGCATATGTTAGCCAAACCACTTGGAGCATATTAGTTTATATATCTGTAAGTCAAGATTATGGACATGTGGAAATATTCAATATTTGACCCACTGGAATTCAGGACGTTTCCAGATTTGAGTGTCACTGTTTTTTAAATTTTATTTATGTGTATGAGTGTCTGCCCGCATGTATGTTTGGTGCTCACGGATGTCATAGAGTACATCGGTTCTCATGGAACTGGAGCCATCACGTGGTGCTGAGAGTTAACTCAGGTCCTCTGCGAGATCAACAAATCCTCTTAGCCTCTAAGCCATGGCTCTAGCCCCACGTTTTATATAATGGTTTTACTCACACTTTCCCCTAAAAACTAGTGCTTTTATTTATGAAAGGTAAGATTTCCATAGGCTTCTAAAGTTGAAAGCAATGGGTCTTCTGGTGGCATTGTCTTAAGTCACATTTCTAGGTCGAAGATGTACAATGTGCAATTTAGTTCTCCAGTTTTCGAAAGTGTGTTAGCAATTCAGTCAATGACAGATAATGCTCATTGGGCTTTTATTTTTCTTCACACCTGCGCCAAAGTGGATTTGATAAACTTTAAACTAGTTTAGTCTCTAAGACCCATGAGTAATCATCGTCTTGGGTGCATGATGCTATCCCTCAATGAGTAGTCACCCCTCTGTGTGTGCCCATGCTATTCTTCAATGAGTAATCGTCCTTTGTGTGCTAGCGTGTGTGTGTGTGTGTGTGTGTGTGTGTGTGTGTGTGTGGTGTGTATGTGTAAGTATGCATACATGCTATCACTCCATGAGTAATCTCACTTCTCTGTGTGTGCAGGCTCTCCCTCAATGAGTAATCTCCTGTGTGGTGTGTGTGTGTGTGTGTGTGTGTGTGTGTGTGTGTGTGTGTGTGTGTGTGTAGGATATCCCTTAGTGAGTCATTTTCCTTCTTCTGTGTGTGTACATGCTATCCCTCGCTACCACTTAGTGACATCATCTTTTCATTTCAAGTCTTGGAATTAATACATCATCCTACAGACTTATCTTTTTTGCTGAGTTCCTTGTCTTGTACACACTTGTAAATCATTTTCATTGAAAGGCGATGAATAATTTCATGCTGCAGGTGCTCTTTTCCAGCCTTCCATCTGTCCTTCCCTTTGAACTGCTGTCTTTTGCCATTTAGAATTTTTCCATTTTTAAATGTTCATCAGTGAATGGACTCCTGATGAAAGGGTAGCTATACCTTGCTCCTCTCTCTTCTTCCCCCCTTTGCTCCCAACACACACACACAGAGAGAGAGAGAGAGAGAGAGAGAGAGAGAGAGAGAGAGAGAATGCCATTTCCCTGTGAAAAGAACAGCGATCTATCACTCGGATGAACCTGGGGGGCATTATTCTAAGTGTAATTAGCTAGGAACAGTAGCATAAATACTGTATGAACCGACCCCCTATGTGGAATCTATAAAATTTAACCGCAAAGAAATACAGAGCAGAAATGGGACTAACTAGGGGCTTAGGAAAGTTGATGAAGGGTTGAAGATGTGTTGGTCAAAAGATACAAATTTTCAATAATAATAAATTCAAGAAATATAGCACAAGGCACAATGAGAGTCGACTCTAAATACTCTTGTCACAAAAATGAGAAAAGAACTATGTAAGGATAGCAGGTGATATTGTATTCGCATATTTTGTGCATACGTGAGTAAGTGTGTCTGTGTATGTGTGTGGGGGACAATAGTAATTGGAAAAAAAGAGGCCATCCATTCTAAAGGAACGTAGGGGAGTGTGAAGGATTGGAAGGAGCGGATATGGGAAAGGATGGACAGAGAAAAGGGAAGGGGGTGAGTAGTGCAATTATGTCTTGATTTTAAAATATATTTTTATAGTTGGAATGTGTTTTATATTGGTATATTAATATTCACATGAGATCTTAGGGATAAACTAGACAGAGAGGTTGTGGTTTAGTAGCGATAAATTGGTGTGGCCAACAAGGAGTCAAGTGCTGGTTAGTGTCTTGTCAGCTTGACACAGGTAGATTCGCCATGGAAAGGGAGACCACCATTGAGACAATGCCTCCATCAGGGGGCATATGGGCAAGTCTGTGTGGCATTTTCTTAGTTAATGATTGATGGGAGAGCCCAGTGGTTCCACCCCTAAGTGGGAGATCCTAGGAGCTATAAGACAGGTATCTGAACCTAAGCACAAGGAGCGAACCCGTAAGCAGTCCCCATCCACGGCCTCTGCATCAGGCCCGGCCTCCAGGTTCCCACCCTGAGTTCCTACCCTCACTTCCCTTCCCAATGGACTGTTCCTTGGTTTGGGGGTTTTGTGTTTTGTTTTTGCTTTTGGTTTTGTTTTGTTTTGTTTTTTTACACTGGAACAAATCTGCAACACTCTATGGATGAAGACCACTGTCTGAAATAAGTCCTTTGCTCATGCATTAAAGGCCTGTCTCTACTAGGCCAGCATCATGAAAACAGTAAGATTAAAAAGACAGGTTCTCCATGGATTCACAACGTGAAGATTAAAACACCAGATAGGAAGTATTCAAGAAAAATAATGCACCTCTATGGACTGTTATCAGAGTAGGTACAACTAATAAACCCATTCTTCCCCGAGTTGCTTTAGGCCTAGTGTTTTATCAGAGTAATGGAAGGCAAACTAAAACATGTACCATGACTCATGAACACACACACACAGAGACACACATACACACACACACACACACACACACACACACACACAAATCGATTAGTAAATGTAATCTGTTGAAGTATTCTCATAATCATTACCACAAAGGGAGCATCTTTCCACTGGATGTTTTGTTAAAGCACCCCTGAAATGGTATTTCATGCGAGTGACTTCATTCCCATGAGGTTAAGCCATATATATTTAATTATTTTTAACAGATTTATTTGTTTATGTATATGAGTACACTGTCGCTGTCTTCAGACAAACCAGAAGAGGGTATTGGACCCCATTACAGATGGTTGTGAGCCACCATGTGTTTCCTGGGACTTGAACTCAGGATCTCTGGAAGAGCAGCCAGTGTTCTTAACCACTGAGCCATCTCTCCAGCCCCAATTATTTCTTAACACTTACCTTAAAGCCAACTAAGCATGACCGTCATCACTGACAGAGAGGGTTTTTATGTAACCTCATTTTTCAATGGTCTCTGCATTTTTCTGTCTTGTGCATGGAAACCTGACCTTCACCAACTGAGCCATCTCTCCAGACCATTCACGTACTTGGTTTTCTCGTTGCCTTATATTTTTATGCATATGTGAGTGTTTTGCCTGCGTGTTATGTCTGTGCACTAAATGCATAACTAGTGCATGAGGAGGCCGGAAAAAGACATAAGGTCCCCCAGGACTGGAGTTACAGACAGTTATGAGCTGTCATGTGGGTGCTGGGAATTGAACCCAGGTCCTATAGAAGAGAAATTAGTGTTCTCAACTGCATAGCCTTCTCTCCAGTCCTGGTTGGCATATGTACCCTCCCAAGTTGACTTCAGGACTATTGATTAGCTACAGAAAAAATGCTGACAATAATAAACTTCTCAGTCAAACCATTCTAGATTCATACAAACGGTACTGCCTGTCTGGAAATCGCATACGTCGGTCACATGAAGGACACAGATCAAATGGTTCTGTCTGTGACTTGCCCAAGAGACAGAAGCCATTTTTAATATCTATGCTGTAAATTCCACAACATGAGCAACCTGTTTGAGAAGGACAGTGCTGAGTTAAGTGGGTTCCCTTGACGAGTCTGGACTACAAGGCTCTCAGACACGAGCTTGGTGCGACTCAGAGGGCATCCCCTTGGATCGGTGAATCTTTTCACTTCTTCCACTTATTGGAAAGAAAACCTCGAAAATGACTCAAATGGAATTTGGTTCCAAGCTAAAGACCTTTGTCAGTAAATACGCACAGTTACAGGTGTCAGATATAGCAGGACAAGAACAATGTGGGAGACTTTGTCTCTAACCTAATACAAATATTCTTAAATTAGAGGGAAATGTCTAAATAGGAAAATGAGAAAAGCCATTGACTAATTACATCCCTAGACTACTGGCTCAAACATATACACTAAAGAGCTGTCCTTATAGATTAATATTTTCAGTTTATAATCTCCAGAAATGGTGCACACCTTTAATCTCAGCATTCAGGAAAGAGGGGCAGATTGGTCTCTCTGAGTTCCAATGAAATCTGGACTACATAGCAGGCTCCAAACCAGTTAGGGATATCTAGTAAAACCCTATCTTTAAAAAAGAAGGAAGGAAGGAAGAAGAAGAAAGAAAGGAAGGAAGGAAGGAAGGAAGGAAAGAAGGAAGGAAGGATGGAGAGAACTCATTCTTCTAAAATTTAAACCCCCTGCCTTGTTTGAGCATATCTATAATTCCAGTGCAAAGGTGGAGACAGTAACAGAAGGATCAAAAGTTCAGGGACAGCCTTAGGAACAGAGCAAGCCAGAGGGCGGCATAGGCTACTTAAGACCCTATGTCAAAACATTAAAGCTAGAATAAGATACAACTTACCCTTACAATGCACTATAAAAATCACTGCACACACTGGTAAAAATTGATTAATTGCTTTTTTTAAAACTAACTTTAAGCTACTAAATTTAAAATGTTTAAAAACTTAACAAAATTAAATGTATATTTCTATTCTATGAATCTATGAACGACCACATAATAATCTGATATATTTTCACAAGGTGCAATGATCAAATTAGGGCAATTAATATGAAATTAAAACCTTTCTAAGTAGCATGAAGTTAAAGTCTTTATCTCAGAAACAGGAGATAAACTGATATGTGTGTGTATGTATGTGTGTATGTGTGTGTTTAATCATATATATGTGTGTACATGTATATATATGTATATATGTATAATAGGTATATATCGACAATAGTCAAAGAAGAAAAGGTAATGATTATGAGAGGAAGTGGGAGAAGATGCGGGAGAAGTTGGAAGGGGGGAAGGTGAGAAGTGAAGCAATAGTATTCATGTATAAAGTTCTCAAAATCACTAAAACTTGTAATTAAAATTTAATTATTAACTAGACGGATGCACAGGGCAGCACATGGGTCAGCTGCAGAGGGCACCGCCCCACCAGCCCATCTTCAACACCAGCTGACCAGCTTTCTGCCCAGCACTGCTTGAACGGTGTTCACAGCTATCCAGGGTCGTGGATTGTGTCAGCTCCCACTACCTGAATGCCTAGGGCTTTCCCACTACCACAGATGAAGCTTAGATTCTGTTGCTCTTATTAAACCTAAGTGGTGAGATTAAGCACACCTTTCCCTTCCACTCCGCATGCGTGCTGTGCAAATTCCCTTAGACCTTTTGATCAAAGGCGTGCTGATAATGTTTTTCTCCGAAGAAACCAATGGGTCTGACACGAACTGTCACGAGTGAATAGCTCTCATTATTGAGAAGAGTAATGTCAAATTATCCCAGAATGCAGGATGAAATATCAGTCAAATATTCACTACCTTACGAAGAAGATTGGCGTTTATCCTAAATTTGCCATACGCGGTGTAATAGCTTCGCTTGAAACTTCTCCAAATAGAAAGGTTAATTTGAAAATGTGGTGATATAATGTTACTGGAGGATGTGACATGAAACACTTATTATCTGTGAGTTTAAAAGGTATGCCTCTAAACCCTGCACCAAATGCCATAATATTTTAACACACCCAGATGTCAAAACAACGTACAAACGCACCTGCCCCCATTAAATTAAACAAGCAACAGCCCGCAAGATGAAGGTCTATAAAAATAGCAGTAGAAGAGAAAGCGGGGTGTTCTTGACAGGACTGTGACAGTGGCACTCACCGTGTCTTTTAACCTTCTGCTGAAGATATCACACGAAGCTGCAGGAAAATGAAGTAGAGACAGAGTACAGTAATAGCTTCAGAGAATTGCAAAAGCGATCAATGGAAGGGAGGGAGGGAGAGGTGGCTCAGACATTAAGGGCACAAGGGCTGGAGAGATGCCCGGTTGTGAGACACTGGCTGCTCTCACAGAAGATCCCATCACCTACATAGCAGTTCAGAACCATCTGTAACTCCAGCTCCAGGAGATCCCGTATCCGCTTTTGACCTCTTCAGGAATTTCAAGCGTGTGGTACATACACAAACACGCAGGCAAAATATTCAAACACGTAAAGTGAACAAACCCTTTTCTAAATGTTTAATGATGGACGCCAAGGAGTCTATGATAAGAAACTGGGGTATCGTTCTGTGGCGTGCCTAGACTAGAGTCTTCAAATGCTAACAAACTATATTTAAAAAACGTTTGCAAGATTGTGTGGGGTTTTGTAAGGTCAATATACCACCCCTAAATCAGTTTGTTTTGTGAAGTTATTTATTTTTGTAGTGGACTTGCTTCTCTTCGTATGTGATAGCTTTGCTGCTGCCCGTGTGACTGATTGAAGACATTTCAGTTCTCAGAGATCTCCTCCCTGAACAGCCAAGTGGTGGTGACTGCTTTCTGCCCAAAGCCTTCTTGTTCTGGACAAGCAGAGGCTACACTGACACTATCGGGAACAATACTTAAGATTTCCCTACTTAAGATTCTACCTAAGTGAATGAAGACGCACTATCAGCAACAAGGAGTAGAAATGCTCTTCAGATGTGTGAAACTTAGATTTAAAATTAAATGGAGGGGCTGGAGAGATGGCTCAGTGGTTAAGAGCACTGACTTCTCTTCCAGAGGTCCTGAGTTCAATTCCCAGCAACCACATGGTGGCTCACAATCATCTGTAGTGGGATGTGATTGCCCTCGTCTAGTGGGTCTGAAGATAGCAACAGTGTACTCATATAAATAAAATTAAACGGAATTACATCCTGTATAAAAGCAAAGAAAATGGACTATAGAATTAGAGGTTTATAGTCAAATATTTTGCAAAGCCTAGTGTAGCTATTGTCTATGGTAATTGGCCTCTATTAGGCACCTAGTTATCCCCAAGAAAATGGTCTTCCCTTTCTACACTAGTCTCAAACTACAATACAGAGAATAATATTCGAAGAACATAATAATGTATTTAATAAGGAATTCAGTTGGCATGCCACTGTCATGTGAAGTGTTCTTGGAACTATTGCGTAAACAAAGATTTCATGTTATAAAAGCATCACTCAAAATGGCTGAGAAAAATGAAACACTAGGGGCTGGAGAGATCTCTCAGAGGTTAAGAACACATACTACTCTTCCAAAGGACCCAAGTTTGGTTCCCAGCACTCTTGCTGGGTGGCTCACAAGTGGTGTAGCACCAATGTCCTTCCCTGACCTCCTCCAGCACCCATACTCCCATGCATATACCCACATGCAGACCCAGTCCTTGGTCTGTAATTATCTTCCTGGACCTTGGAAAAGTCTTTTGTGTATGTGTTTCTGTAGTCTGTACTGTGACACATTGTATTGTGGGACACCATTAAATTCCCAGATCCTCCCATTCATTTTTTAATCCATTCAGTCCCTCACCTTTCAAATAGTTCAGAGCTACAGAAAATCAAAACCTTTCTTCAGGTACACCCACACAATTTCCAATGATTTTTCCTCTAAGTTATGTGGACATCTGTCTTGTTGAGATGTAATGAGATACCTATGACAATCAATTTGCAAAGCAAAATAGCTTATTTGGGCTGATGGTTTTGGAGATGCCATTCCACGGTTGGTTAGAGGTTACTACAGAGAAAGTCACATACTCATTTATTATGAAACTGTTTATCGTAACAGGTTGTAGAACCAACCAAGATGCCCATTAATAGATAAATGAAGATGGGAGATAGATAGATAGATGATAGATAGACATTATAGATAAATAAGTAGGTAGGTAGGTAGGTGGGTGGGTGGGTGGATGGATGGATGGATGGATGGATGGATGGATGGATGGATGGATAGATAGATAGATAGATAGATAGATAGATAGATAGATAGATAGATAGATAGATAGATAAATGGATAGATAAATGGATAGATAAATGGAAGGGAAGGAGTCTAAGAAAGCTCGATAGTGGGGGAGGGTGTGGTCAGAGCAAAGCATATGCATGTATGGAAAGGTCATTGGGAAACACCTTCTTTGTACTATTAATTAGACTAGTGGAAATTTAAAAATAAAGAGGTTAAATGCTTCAGAAATTCTCCCACAGAAATCTCTTCGAGCCTAGCCTGTTCTATGTATGCATGACTACCCACCTAATTAACTGTCTCCTTGGCTATAAAGGAATTCAGCCTAGCCAGCCCATCCTTGAATCTTCAATCCATGATACCTGGGAAGTGCTCAGTAAAGGTACGGTGGATGGAGAAGCACAGATCTGAAACGAAGACCACAGGTTTGTCTGCCCACATTAAATGAGCTTTTAATATTACAAATAGAGAACCAACGAAGGGTGACTAGCTAACGTGATACTCTTACAATTAATTATACAAATGGGAACCTGTGAGGATAATTGCTTGCAGGACTTTATTTCTTCCAAATATTATGAATCAACTTGCCCCTCACTTTTACTGGTATTTGAGAAGCACCACACACTAGACAGAGAGCTGGGAACAGATTGGGGAAAATCATACCTCATGCCTATTTGTCACATGGGCTGTCTCATATGGAGCTTAATTGACAAGCAGCAATCGGTTGGTCTAATTATCTTTCAGACCTTAACACTAGCCTTTTGCCCTGATGTCTTCCCAGCATGGCACCTTTGCCACCTGTCATCTCCCCATGTGACACATCTCTGCATGTGAATGCTCAGAATAAGACTTTTCCCAGTTACTTTTTTTGTTGTTGCTATGAAAAAATATTGTGACCAAGGCAACTTATACCGGGAGATGTTTATTTCAGAGTTACAGTTTCAGAGGAATAAGAGTCCATCCCCATCACATTAGAGAGCATTGCACCATGTGGTAATATCCTAGCCACAGGTAGGAGTATCCCAGAGCTCACCTCACAGCCCACAAGCAGTAAGCAGACAGTGTACTTCTGATGAAAGCCACCCACTCCCAAAACACCTCCTCCAACAAGGCCACGCCTCTTAATCCTTCCCAAACAGTTCCTCCATCTGGGGACCAAGTACTCAAACATACAAGTCTATAGGTGCCATTCGCATTCAAACCAATAAAAACAAATTTTCCATATAAAATGATCTTACACCATTAGTTTAAATGATATCACCTATAAAAGAAAATACTGATGTCCTATACAGGTAGATTTACTCTTCCAAGATTTATTTAACGTTTTTAAGCATTTATTTCATTTGCTTTGAGCATTTCAAAAATAAGCACTCTGTTTATATAATTTCCATCCCATACTCCCCTTTTAATTTCTCCCATGTTACCTACTTCCTCTCAATGTTATGACCTCTTCTTAATTATTACTGTTATATGTAACAAAAACACATTCTATATTATTATGCAATATATTAACATATTATTTCCATAAGCTATAATGGACTTACATAAAGCACTATAAGATTGTGTGGCTGCTATGGGAATCAGAGTGGCCGTTACTCCAAAAGCTGGGAATAGATCTATGTCAAGATCCAGCTGCACCAACCTTGGGCATATACCCAAAGCGTGCTTCATCCTACTGCAGACACTTGGTCACTCGTGCTCGTTGCTGCTTTATTCATAATAATTAGGAATGGGAAACAGTGTAGATGCTCCTTAGTGAATGTATACATAAAGATGAGGTGGTACATTTGCACAATGGAATATACTTCAGTGGTTAAAAACTGCAGTTGTGGAATTCATAGGTGAATAGGTGGGACTAGGGGAAAAAATATCCTAAGCGAGGTAACTGGACCCCAAAAGACAAGCATTGTATGTTTTCTCTAATCACATATAACATCCACAGGTTAGTTTTTTTTTTTTTTTTTTTGGTTCTTTTTTTTTCGGAGCTGGGGACCGAACCCAGGGCCTTGCGCTTCCTAGGTAAGTGCTCTACCACTGAGCTAAATCCCCAGCCCCCACAGGTTAGTTTTTAAGCCTTCGATAGGCATGCCATAGAGGTCAGGGACAGAGTAAGGGTCTTGGTGGAGGTGAAGGGGTGGAATTTTCCAAGGAAAGAAAGAAAGAATGTATAGCTATGGAGACAGGGGGGGTGAGAACATGTGGGAGGATTACATGGGGGAGAGCATGGAAGAGAGGGGCAAGAGAGGGAATACAGAGGGGGACAACTAACACTAATGGTCATTCGAGGGGCATATTTAAACCTAATACTGTAGAAGCCTCCTAAAATATATGCACACATAAAAAAAAACCCAAAGAGGCTCGCCAAATAATAGGGAAGACAACGCCTCAACTAGATTTCCACCACCAAGTGAACCCTCAGTGCCAGGAACGGGTTACAACCAGTTGGTTTATTGGCCAAAGGGGTCCAGCGGAAACCCCCAAGCAACTCTCCTGCTGAAAAGGCTATTGGCCGTTCTCCACAAAGTGATAGTAAATTCCTACTCCTGAAGGCACCACTTACAAAACTCACTGAACACAGAGAAGTCAAGCTGGTGACTAACTAGACTTAACTAGACCAGCTAACTTCACATCTACTGTCTAGCTTTCATGGTGTTGGAAAGTACTCAGCATGCTACCAGAGAGGAAAGAAATCACCAATCCAGAAGCACAACCTTCAGTCTGCAATGGTGTCCTGCCTGCGTGATACATTGGTGCAATATTGGCACAAGCGTTCTGGGAGTAACCAACCACAATCTTAGTAGATTTAGATTAGTGTCACCCATGCCTGACACTGCTCAGGTGGCTGAGAACTAGAGAGTAGATAGGCCTCCGGGGAAACCAAACAATATCGTTCTACTACAAGAACACAGCATTAAAATGAGTCCTGAAGACATTCTGCTAAACCCATAAATTGGTGGTTCTTTCGGCCACCATCAGAGAAGCTTCATGTTATAGTAGATGGGAACTAACACAGAGAACAACAACTAAACAACACACAGGGACTAAGAGATTTGGGAACACTCGGTCCAAAATGAAATCTCTTCATAAACCCCTCTCCTCCGGGCTCTGGGAGCCATGCAGAAAAAGAAGCAACAAGGCTGTGGGAACTGGAAGTGATGGATGTCTCCAAGGAAACAGTGTCTTCCTGACACAACAGGACTGACACACACACGAACTCACAGACTACAGCAGCACGCACTGGTTCAAGCCAAACAAGGTCCCAGGGGGATGTGCTCGTGAGCTCCCATCCCTAACCATCAAGCTATCTTCAATGACAACTGTTTGCAAAGAAAAGAATTGGTTTTCTCCAATGGAGTCTCAGCGGATATATTAACCACACACTTAAGGGAAGGCCCCATGCCTAGCTGTAGATGGCCAACACAAAACGACCTCAGTGGTATTTTTGTAGACTTATTGTCTCTTAATGCTTTGTTTGGGGGTGTTTTACATTAATGGTCTTTTGCTTCTATGTTATGGTTTCCAGTTTTGTGCTTTTATGGGTTTTGATTTTGTGTTGCGTGTCTGTGTGTTCTTGGTTTTTTTCTTCTGATTTTTGTTGTTGTTGTTGTTGTTACTCTGCTGTGTTTGGTTTGGTTTTGGTTTCTTTGCTTGTTTTCTAAAGAGAGAAAATAAGAGGGGCAATTGTGTGGGTAGGGAAGTCATGAGGCTCTGAGGGGAGTTGGGGGAGGGAAAACTGTGGTCAGAATGTAGTGTGTGAAAAAAAATTTTTTTTCAATGAAAAGAAAATTGTGTAGCTGACTTGTGAATGACCAGAGAGTAAGTAAATGATACTTAATCCTAGTCTGAAATGCATCGGTTTTGTTGCCTCAAAACACCATGTAACTCTTACCTTTGAGATTTGAAACAAGTCAATTCATTGTTTCTACCTCTCTCTATCCATTCACTGGCCTGGCAGTGAGATACAAAGACGATGTAGCCAGAGTTTCACAAAAATCTTGATTCTTATTTCCATTATCTATAAAACAATGCTCTCTCAATGGGGATTAAATAAAGTTAAGCAAAATACTCTGTAAGTAGTTAAGAGCCATGCGGATATGAAATGATACCTAGAATGACTTTGAACTCTAGAATGTTCGATGAGAACCCCATTCAAATATTTATTCATTTCAATATGTATTTTAAATTTTTACCAATTTCATCTAAAAACAAATTCAAACTCACAAACAGGAATAGACCAGAGTAAACCTTTTGCTCTGGTTTATCCATTTTTATGATTTTTACACCACCTCCTCATTCCCTTTTTCTTTCTCAGTAATCTCTGACCCTCTACCCTAACCCAGAGCAATCGAAAGACAAGCACCATGAATCCTGGCTTATCGTTCCTACGCATTCAGCGTGGTTCTCCCCATGATGGGAATATTTGCTGACATAACCATGACATAGTTTTCAATTACGGTAAACATAACACTTGCCACAGTACTCTGTTCTAACGTGCTCTCTGTATTCCCATTTGGACAATCTCCTGTCATTCTCTACAGCACTTGTTTTCTCCTTCGTCACAGAATTGAGTTTAGATGAATTACAATTACACTTACCCATCCACCTCTTTGGCCTTCTTTAACCTGAAACGACACCTCTGTGCTCTTTCTTTGTCTTGTATACCAATTTAAAAAAGAAAAAAATACAAGGTCTTTCTATGTAGTCCAGGTTGTCTCAGAGCTCACTATATAGACAGGGCTGTCTTTGAACCCACAGTGACCATCCTGCCTCATTACCTCCAGAGTGCTGGAGTTAAAGACATGTGCCCCTATGGGTCCAGTAATATACTAATTTTTTTTTAAAGTATCATTTTAGTTTTGAACATTTCAGTGTTCATTTTTTAATTGTTTCACTTTCTAATAACTTTATTTTCTTCAAGACTCTGATACTCATTCCTGCGTGTAAAGACTTGCCTCTGTGATGACGAGATGTTAATTCCTTTCTCTCTTTCTTGCCCTTTGTTCTTTTCGAGTAATGCTTATAACACAATGTCCAGTTTCCTCCCCCTTCCCGTTATCTGAGCTGAATGGATCAGATGGCAGTCACATGCACTGCTCTCACTTCCCAGTAGAGGGCGCCATCAGTTATTGCTTCCGATTGTCACGTGGATTCTTTTACACTACCTGCCCAACCCCTCCAGCCCCTCCAGCCCCCAACCCCCACCACATACATACACACCTTCTAAATCTGTTTTCATCTTCCACATGACAGATTCCTAACACGGTCACCCTTCAGAGTTTTCAACAGGCCTGTCGGAACTTTTTTGACTTAAGCCTTAGGATAACCAAATATGTCGAGTAGGATTTGCCACAGCCATTTTGTACTAAGGAACAGGCTCGCATATGTTAGGTGATGTTTCCCCACGATCAAGTGCATAGAGAATGAGAGATTCAGGCTGAAATCCAACGCCGCTTTTTTTTTATTAAATGCTTCATATTGCCCCTTTATAGTAATTAAATCTTCAGACCCAGTGAAGGGTTGTGGGCTCCTCAGCAGGAGATCCATGGTGCAAGGCTTTGAGGTCCATCCGAGTCTGTCCACTGGTAAAAAATTAAAAGGGTGTTTGAAAATGACATATTTAGGTCACATGGTTCTGACAAAGTTGTTTAAAAATGTGACAAAAATATAAAAATATATTTGTTGCAATATGAATTTAGCAAACTTAAAAAAGAAATTACCCAAGTGTTCTTCAAAAATTCTTTGAGGTCTCAGGAATGACAGCTTTGGTGTTGGGTGTATTCCCTGTGATTAGTAGGCTTGCTGTGAATGCAAGAAATCTAAGTTTAAAGTCCCAGCAACCACATAAAAGAATCCAGCATGGCCACACAAGCCTGTGACCCCAAAGCTGGAAGGGAGGAAGCAGGTGGACCCGGGGTCGAGGTTGGCCCAACAACCTCCACAAAACAGTGGGTTTCAGGTTCCGTGTAAGACTCTTTCTATAAAAGTAAAGTAGAGAGAGATAGAGGAAGACATTCATCATTTACACATGCACACACACACACCATGTGCACACACACACACACACACACACACACACACACCCCAATGAAAAATCGTAAGTTTTCTGGTGGTGTATACTCAGTGTGCATAGTGAAGGGTTCCGTAAGGACCATTTCTCTTAAGTACCTCATGAAATTGGGTCACATTCATCATCACCATCACCACGAGCTCTTTCTTTATTCATAAAGCACGGGGAACACAGATGAGAGAAAATATGAAATGTTTGCTTGCCTTTCTGGGCCTGGCCTACTTCGCCCAATATGATAACGATCCCAAGTTGCATCCGTTTTCTTGCAAATAACATCATTTCACTCTTCTTTATGGCCACACGGAATTCCGTTATGTCTATGTATCAGGTTTTCCTTGTCTGCTCACCTGTGAGGAATTCCACGGCTGGACTGTTACCAGTAGTGTCGCAGTGAGCACAGATGCACGGCTGTCACCGAGGTCTGCGACTTAGAAGAGGTGTGTCGATGGTTGTTCAATTTCTAGTGTCCTGAGGAGCGCCCACACTGATTTCCGTAGTACCTGAAGGATGCCAGCTTTAAAGTGAGGACTCATAAGGATTAAGTTGTTAATACCTACCCGTGAAAAAGCATCGCACATTGGGTGACACACACGGTCAAGCACTTGCCTTTGATGGGAAAGACCTTGGGTCTGGCCCTCAGCACAAGAGGAGGAAAGGGAAGAGGAGAAGACAGAGAAAGAATCTAAGTGATTGTGTCCAGCTTTCTTATTGACAGTAAGACGCATGCTCATTGAAGGAAATTTAGGGACACACAAAATTCTGGGAAGGGAACACTAACTACTCCATTCCATAAATATGGAAACTGGGAGAGATTCCTCAGTGTCTTGGATATGCCCACAGTAGTGTCAGCTGAGAACAGACCTTGGATCGCCCCATGACTGCATCCCGGTTACGTGTCAGTTTTACAACATAAAAATCTTCTAACCCTTTCACGGAGTATAAACGCGTACACTCGTGTCGCTACACTGGGTTGAGATAGATGTTTGGAGAAACTGTATTTTCAAATAAGTAAATAGGTTCAGGCAACATCATAGAAGAGAGGGCAGAAAAAAAGTGAGAGTCAGAGGAGGGGGAGGAGTCTATGAATCGCTGTCTTGCAGGGTCACTGGGCTGTCACCGCTGTTGTGCCTGTGAACTCACGGTAACCAGGTCACTAGCACAGGAATATACAAGACTGAACCTAAGGACAGTCTAGCACAGGCAGGGGAGGGGCCCTCAAGGCTCCGCCCAGTTGGTGGCTGTTGGGGGAGGGGCAGTCCACTCTTTTAGTGATATGACCGCTGCTCAGTTGTCTGTGTTCCACCAAATAGTCACACTTATGTTCACGCAGCACACCTAATTAAACTCAATGGGCCGTAGACATATGTAAATAAGATAAGCAAATACTGGGTTTTTTTTTTTTTTAATGTACTATACCTCTGCCATTTGACATATCTGTCACTTCAGGTCAAGCATCTGCCTCAGAGGAAGGAAAACTGGAAAAGTGCACCAGAGCTGTTTCTTCCGGAGCTTGACACCCATTTCAAGTTTACATTCACTTATGATTCAAGGTCAGAGGTCAGTTTCCTTTCTTATGTGGCTTTCCGTTGTTCCCAAGAGCGTTTGTATGATGATCTGAGAGGTAAAATCTGCAGACAGTTCTTTTCAGACACAGCCAACATGTGTATTACCTGAGGGAGCGCCATCTCCGTTTAAGTACAGAACAGGATTCATCGTTTTCTCTCCCCAGAGATAGATTTAACCTTCGTTTTGATTCCAAACCTTATTCCACTGTGTCCAGGAAAGATATAAGGAGTTAGAGTCTGGAGGGATGGATCAGTAGTTAGAGGTGCACAACGATCTTTCGGAGGACTCAAGTTCAGTTCCTGGCATCCACAATACCCTTCACCCCTGCCTGTAACTAAAGCTGGAGGGGAGGCTCCGGCCTCTGCAGGCACCTGAACACATTTTTATATCACACACACACACACACACACACACACACAATTTAGGATAATAATATAAATCTTTTTAAAAGAATGCGTGAAGCTAACTCTATTTTACTCAATTGGTCGAGATTTGTTTTGTGTCCCAATATGTGGTCTATTGTAAAGAGACTCCCATGGGCTGTTGAGTCTTTTAAAGGCTCATCTAGAAATAATAAGGAACTTGTTTTCTCTCAAAATATAATAAAATAAAACACCTGTGCCCGGGAGGTTATGCATCACAGAAGCTTTTGTTAAGAACAAATCACAGTTAGGAGTGAAGGGAAATGAATTTGAAGATGCACTCACGACGCAACGGGAGTCCATCACAGACGTAAAGTCTTAAGAGTGCCACAGATGAAACCTGCAGCTCCCTAAAGGAGCCAGCCAACGGGGTCCAAAATGGCTCACCAGCTCACAGCGCACAGAATTGTTCGGAAACTTTCCACTAGGTGGCGCTCTGGTGCTGCCACAGGGATGAACCTCTCCTGAAGGGTGCCACCTGTGACGGCTTATGGAGGATTTTATGATTCTGAAACATGTGGTCCGACCACAGGACATGCCAACGACTGACAATCGCCCTAGTCATTTGCACAGAGAAAGAAAAAGAAAAAAAGTATCTGTAGGTTGCTCAAGCAGGACAATGTGGAGCAGTTTCCAGAAGACTTGCAGGGCAGGTAAAACAATGAGTAGGTGTCTAAGAGCTAACACAAGCCTCCCTTTATCCAAGGTCGTAGTAACAAGTGCCTCTACCTAGTTGGTTATTTTTTTAATCTTCATAGTCTTGGGACTAGATTCTAAGCAGAGAAACAGACACCAACAACTTCAGCCCAGGCGAAAATTGAACGGCATTTGTTTCTTAATAGACATCTAATTAGATACCTGATACATCATTATTGAGCACCTCAAGTTTTATTGCGGAAGAATGAACGCAGTTCATACTTGGGTGTCTTGCAGCCTACCTGAGAAGGAAAGACGTGCGCATGCGTGTGAAGCAGTTCTTATTCAGCTGTGCGTGGAAGAGAAAGCTAATTGGAAGCCAGAGTCAGGAAGGGCTTCTCCAGCCGTGGGAGCTGCTCTTAAAGAATGACTTCACTGTAGCCCACTGCGTACTTCTGCACAGTTGAGCCCAGTGGAGCGAGCCAGAGCCATTGTGCAGCGTGGGAAAGGGGCGACACTTCCAGCGCAGCACAGTTTCCTGATGGACTTCCCCTGCACCAATCAACCCTTCACTGAAGGGATCCACTGACTCACAGGTCTAGTTTTCTACATCAGGTAGGTAGACTACTCCAGACAGTGCCTTATCCACTGAGTCACCTCGCTGGCCCTCATCTACAAAATTTTTAAGTGCTGCATCCTACTTCTTCCCCAAAAGTCTTGATGATAAATAGAATTTATTCTAGATAGTTGCACACCCGCTCGATGGTTTTCATTCCTTCTGGATGGAGTTCAAACTGTGGAGACAGAGACCCTAGCTTCTTTTTTTGTGAAGTGAATCCCTACAGAGGAGTGAAACTCAACAATTATTTGTTTGTCCATGAAAGGGGTGGGTTATTATTGAGCCATGGCTTGTCTAAACCAGAAGAGACTCAAAACTCAAAGGGACTTGTGACCTTTACTAAAAGCAAAAGAACAGTGCCATAGTCAGGGGATGTAGCTGGGCTTGGTGACCACACCCAGGAGAACACCTGCCCTCACTCACATAGTGGGTGTAAAGTATCTTACATGACATCATATATATATACATATATACACACATATATACACATACATATATACATATATATACATATATGTGTGTATGTATATGTATATATGTATATATGTGTATGCATATACATATAAATATGTATATATGATTGTAAACAGTATATTACTATATTAGAATATTTAAAAATTTTAAGTAAGTAAACATAAATATAGAAAAATAAGAACCCAGGTTATTTTATTTATGGGGTAATATGATCAAATAGAATCTGGGGAGATCTCTCCAAAATGAGAAGAATTTTCCGAGAGATCCAAAGCTAGAAAGGTGGGGTACAAGCGTCTCTGCACATCTGGTGTTGCATTAAGCAGGTGAGGCAGTGTTGTGGGTGAGGGGAGTCATTTGTTTGTGACATGGTCACACTAAGTATCCCTGGATGGCCTGGAACCCACTATGTAGACCAGGCCGGCTTCAAACTCAATAGCTCCTGCCGCTGCCTTCCAAGTGGCATTAAAGTTGTGTACCACCATGCCCTGCATAGGCAGTGTTTTTGTTTCTTTCTTTCTTTCTTCATTAATTTATGTATTCACTTTATATCCCAATATCTTCCACCCCTCACCTCCCAGTCCCCTTCTCCTACAACTCCTCCTCCCACTTCCCACTCCCTTTTTCCTCTGAGAAGGGAGAGTCCCCCCCACCCCCTTAAACCCCAACCCTGGCTCATCAAGTCTCTGCAGGATTAGGCACATCCTCTCCCACTGAGGCCAGACAAGGCAGCCCAGTTAGGGAAATAGGATCTACAGTCAGAAGATTCAGAGACAATCCCCGCTCCAGTTGTGGGGAGACCCACGCTAAGACCTAGCTGCACTTCTACTACGCACATATGTTTCCGGTGTTTTTAAGCCGCATGAATCTTCTAGTGCTTAGTGACTTCCCTCGTTCTTGAGAGAATGCCCATACTTAATTACTTTGATAAATAATCTTTTTTTTCTTTTTTTCGGAGCTGGGGACCGAACCCAGCGCCTAGCAAGCGCTCTACCACTGAGCTAAATCCCCAACCCCAATAAATGATCTTTTAAGGCTTTTTTTTTCCTTTAAGAAGTTAAGGTAAAAATATTCTAAGTATAAAAATAACTATCCCAAGTTAATACATGTTAACATCTTGTCAGATTTAAAGCTGTTTGTAAAGAAACAGAATATGACTAATAAATATGGAGACTGCATGTGGCCAACTCCAACTCGATCTATTAATAACTTTCTCTAAATAGCACATACGCGCACAGCACCTTACCTTTACACTCACGTTTTCAAGAGTTGTTTTTGTTCACAAGTCTAGATCTAGTTAATTCTACTTAGTACCATTGTAGTGTGGTTGCACTGTGCAAATGATTCTCTTAGGTATTGTTCTAGGAATGAGCATTTGGATTGTTTCGAATTCCTGGCTGTTACCAGTGAGTTCCAGATAGCATCCCTTTTCTCGGGTTTAAGGAAAATTTATGTATATTCTGTCAAGACGTTTGAGAATAAAGGAATCAAATACAATTAAATATTTTGCGAGTATCTGCTAAGATGTTCATTATATATTATTCTACCTTTTGATGCATTTATTAAATTATTTAAAAGGGAATATGAATGTAAATAGGAAGAAAAGAAGTCAAAGTATCCTTACTTAGAGATTGTATGATTATACATAAAAGCAATGTTAAATACTCCACAGAAACTCCTAGAACAAAGCAGTAAGATACAAAGTATCCTTACTTATGAATTATATGATTGTACATATAAGTGATGTTAAATACTTCACAGAAACTCCTAGAACAAAGCAGTAAGATACAAAATTACACACATCTGGAGCCATATGGCAACAAGAATTTCTCAGAGATGCTGAAGAAAGGATAAAGGAAACTTTCGTTCTGCATCCTCATCCGGGAGTGGACTTTGCAAGGTCAGTCTGGGGCTGGAGCCAGTGCCTCCTCAGAAGAGTCAAGGTGACAGCTTCTAGGGACCCAACTCTTTTCCCTGAGCTGTGGTTATAAGCACTTGGCAGCGGTGTCTGAAGTAGCCCATGTTCTCTTTGACAACATTGTCTGGCTTACTAGCTTTGCTAGCCTTGGCTCTTTTTCCCCTACAAATAGTGCCAGGAACCAGTCCCAGTGGGGTCACAGGTACTGAGTAGGACAAAGCATCAAAAAGAGACTGGTGACCTCTGACCTTATAACACTCTCTTACTATTCTGTGGCTAAAAGCAGCTGGTTTCTGGCAACTAACTCCTTCTGATAGCAACAGGGGATTAAGAAGCAAACTTAGATAATAGGGTTCTTTTCTCCCTAGCTCAAGGGCCCCTCCTGGCCAGGGTGAAAGGCCAGGAGTTCATTAACTCTCTGTGAGCCAGAGAAAAGATGAGGAAGAAAGGGAGAATTCAAGCACACACATAAGTGTGTATATACATATAAAAACAGACATATGTACACATATACATTTGGTGGATGAAACTAAACCCCAAAATGCCACACTTGACAAAAGTGTTTTATAAAATTACCTCATAGATAAAATGTTACTCCAAAGGGGAGTTACAGAAGGATATTGATAGTAACTTCAAAGTAGTGCTTCATTCTAATAAGCTCATTATAAGTTCAAAGCAACAGTTTCACAAGGCCTTGCTTCATCATAGAGAACACCCATAGCTTCATCCTTGGACCTGACCTAGAATGAATGTTTCTTCTTGATCACAGACTTGTTTCAAGCCTGCTTTCTTATCCCAGTGCAATTGGCCCACTGCACACCAAGGTCTACAAGTTCTATCTGCAGTTTTATTCTATAGGAGACTGGAAATTACTTGTATAAATTTGGGAATTCTGTAAAATCATTATCAGGAATTATGAAATCACCAATTCATTTACACAGCATTACTATATGAAAGTACATTTTCATATTGATTCTGCAGGACATCTGCCCAATAGGATGAGCTAATGCTCAGAAATCATTAGGCTATGCAGTAGTGGTAGGAAAGGCACATCAGCAGCTAGAAGCAATCCTGGAATGAAGTCTCTTGAGACCTAACCTCTCAGGGCTCACTCATCACAGACCATGAGAAATGGTAGGCCATTTCCAGAAAATTCATTTTCTGCCCTTTGCCTTTCCTAGATGGCTTCTGACAAAATAGTATAGATCATGCTGTACTTTTTGTTTGTTTGTTTGGGGGTTTTTTGTTTTGTTTTGTTAAAGATTTATTTTATGTATATGAGTACACTGTTGATGTCTTCAGACACACCAGAAGAGGGCATCGGATTCCATTACAGATGGTTATAAGCCACCATGTGGTTGCTACAAATTGAACTCAGGACCCCTGGAAGAGCAGTCAGTGCTCTTAACCATTGAGCCATCTCTCCAGTCCCCAATGCTGTACTTCTTAGTAAGCTTGCTTGGTATAAGTCATCAGCTAAGCAAGACATCTGAGTCCCAACTCTTGCCTTTGTCTTCTTCACTTCTCTTCTGTTTTTAGTGTCATCCTTGGTCCTCCCACTTGACATCCTGACATTCCAGACTCTTATTCCTGCTGGTTTATAACACACAAGAGGATTAGAAGCCTTCATATGACCGACGGCAAACATACCGAGAGAGAAATCATAGAAGCAATCTCGTCCACTATGGTCTCAAAAAGTTACCTTGAAATAAACTTAGACAAGCAGAAGGTTTCAGGATGACGATAGAAGATGGCACTGCTTCCTGTGCACATGGATTTGAAGAGTCGGTGAAAATGGACCTCCTACCAAAGCCATCTCCAGATTCATTAGAATGTTCACCAGACCTCATGCCATTCTTCACAGAAACTGAAAAAAAATTTTTTTAAATTCATATGGAACAACAGAAGATACTGGATAGTACAAGCAATTCTAACCAAAAAGAGTAACAATGAAGGCAATTCCATACTTGGTTTCACCTATAGTACAGGGCCATAGTAACAGAAATACAATGCTTGCACAAAAACAGACATGCAAACAATGAAATGAAATAGAACAGAGGACCCAGATGGAAACCCATGCAACTGCAGCTACATAAGTGTTTGTCAAGACACCAAAAATACACCCTGTGGAAAAGGGTATCACCAGCAAAGGATCCTGGGTAAATGTATATCCATATGTTGAATAATAAAACTAGATCCCTACATCTTGGCCTTTCCACAAGTCAAACCCAAGAGACCAAAGACCTGAATGTAAGGCTCAAAACTCTGAAATTATTAGTGGGAAATTAGTGAAAAAAAACCCAGAAGATTCAGGCATAGATAAAAAAAATCTTCTGGTAGGAATCCAGTAGCTCAGGAAATAGTGTAACAATTCACAAATAGAACTTGATGGAATCAAAACTTTCTGTGCAGCAAATGAAACAGTTAATTGAATGAAAAGACAGTCTATGGCATGGAAGAAAATCTCTGCTAGTTGCTAGCTGCATATGTGACAGAGGATTACTATCTAAAATACACAACTCAAAACCACACTGAGATTCCACACCCCTCTGCTGGTCAGAATGCAGTTGTCAATAAAAATAAATGACAAGTGGTAATGAGTAAGGAGATAAGAGGTGATCTCTATATACTGCTGTGGAAATGAAATCTAGACCAGTCAGTATGGAAGCTGACAGAGATTTCTTAAATAACTCAAAATAGATCTAGCATATGACCGGACTGTACCATTTCTGGGATTTACCCAAAGGACTTGAACACTGACACATTTTAACAGAGATACTTGGGTATGGTAGAAATTAGTAACTTTGATATTCCCAAACAAGCTTATTGAGAAAGAAATGGGATAGGCAAAGAAGAAGACACTAGAAGATGGAATAGCCTCCTGTGTTTACAGATAAAAAAAAAAAGAATAATATGGGCTGGAGAGGTGGCTCAGCGGTTAAGAGCACTGACTGCTCTTCCAGAGGTCCTGAGTTCAAATCCCAGCAACCACATGGTAGTTCACAACCATCTGTAATGGGATCTGATGCCCTCTTCTGGTGTGTCTGAAGACAGCGACAGTGTACTTATATATAATAAATAAATAAATCTTAAAAAATTTAATATTGTGAAAAATAGCTACAGAACGTGAACCAGTCTAGAGTCAATGCCGTCTCCATCGAAATGCCAATGACGCTCTTCACAAAACCAGAAAACAAAGCCTATAATTCAAACTGAAACACAAAAGCCCTAAAAAGCCAGAGCAGTCCTTGGCAGAAGGTAGATGCCAGAGCTATCACAAAATCAACTATACTTTGAAGCCATAGTAACAAAAACATCAGCTATGTAGATAAATGGAACAAGATACAAGAGGCAGAAATAAATGTTCACAGCTATAGTCACCTAATTTTGATAATGCTATTAAAAACATAATTGTAGTAAAATAACCTCCTTTACAAATAATGCTAGGAAATCTGTTTCCAGAAAAATGAAAGTGGAGTTCCCCCCACTGCATGCTGTGTCTGTGTGTGTCTGTGTGTGTGTCTGTGTGTGTGTGTGTGTGTGTAAATTACCAACGCAGAGAGTCCAAAAACCTTAATTTAAAACCAAAAGTTTTGAAACTGTTAGAGAAAGCATAGATAAAAGCATTATCAGCTACAGGCAGAGGAAAGTATTTCCGAAAAAGAATTAAAATCATACAGGAAAGTTCTGTCAAGAATTGACAAACAAGCCTGGTGGCACATGACTTTAATCCCAGCACTTGGGAGCAGAGAAAGGTGGATTTCTATGAGTTCCAGGCCATTCTGGTCTACAGAATGAGTTCCAGACCAGGTAGAGCTACACAGTGAAACCCTAAAGGGGAAGAGGAGAGGGAGAGGGAGAGGGAGGGGCAGGGGGAGGGGGAGGGGGGAGGCGGAGGAGGAGGAGGGAAGGAGGGAAGGAAGGAAAGAAAGAAAGAAAGAAAGGAAGGAAGGAAGGAAGGAAGGAAGAAAGAAAGAAAGAAAGGACAAGAGGGATTACATGGAATTGAAAACTACTGTAGAGCAAAGAAAACAATCACCAGAGGAAAGAAACAGAAGTACAGAATGATATGTGTGTGGGGGCGGGTGGGGGTGTGGGGGTGTGGTGTATGTTTGTTAGTGTGTATAAGTAGTGTGCGTGTGTGTGTACATGTATGCTTTGGGGGTGTTTGTGTATACATACATGTGGTGTGTGTGTGGTGTTTGTGAGTGTGCGTGTGTGTGTGTGTGTGTGTGTGTGTGTGTGTGTGCATGCACGTGTGTGCATGTGATAAACCTGGAAGAGAGACCATGAGAGGGAAAGAAATGATCTTAAGGGAAGGGGAAAAGAAAAAAGTTAATAAAATAACATATGTTGGTTAGGGTTCTATTACTGTGATAAGCGCCATGAGCAAACATAACTTGGGACGGAATGGTTATTTTGGCTCCCAGGTTACACTCCTTCACTGAGGAAAGTCAGGGCAGAACTGGAGGCAGGAGCCTGGAGGCAGGAACTGAAGCAGAGGCCGTGGAGGGGTGATGCTCACTAGTCTGCTGCTTGTAGTCTGTTCACTCTGCTGTCTTCAATACCTCAGGACCAAACGCCCAGAGGTATCACCATGCATAGTGGGTGGGGCCCTCCTACACCAATCATTAACCAAGAAAATGTTTCATAGACAAGCCTACAGGCTAAGTCGATGCTGGCATATTCTCAGTGGAGGTTGTTCTTCCAAATATGTCTAGGTTTGTGTCAGGTGAGAAAAAAAAATCCAGTACAACACGTGACATGAAATCAAAAGGGTTGACCTTCCAGAGGAGTGTAAGGAACTAGATGAAGGTGGGCGGGTAGCACAGGAGAGAGAAGTGAGGCATGGGACAAAAGAAACAATGTGTAATGACACGTCTGTGTGGAAATGACAATGAAACTCATTACTTTGTATGCTAACCTATACATTGTTTCTAATTGCCTAATCCATCACAGATACTAAGCACATATTTGACTAATGAGTGGGTAGGTGAATGGGGAAACCGGGACACAATTAAGGAATATGCTTCACCAAAATGGCAAAGTCTGAAATTCAATGACAAGCCAAGGTTTTTGAGATCAGGGTAAATTAAAATAAAGCAAAGGGGCAAAATAAATTGTATAAAAGTAAATTCAGGCCAAAGAAAAATAAACAAGATAAAAGGCATCAAGCCACAATAAAAACATACAATTGATCTTTGAGTACTAAATAAAAGTGATTTTAAAACACTTAGCAGTTATAATAGGTATAACGTGTTATATTATTAATATATATTTATGTTATATAATAACATAAGGAATGTAATATATTATAATTTACATATTTCTATTTATTATTTATAATTTTCAGATTTATAAAAATATATTGAATTATGAATATGATATGTTGTTATATGTTATATAATATGTATATTATAAATTATATGTTATGATGTATCATATATACTATATACAACATATTATATTCCTAAATATAGCTTATCCAGTATGTAAAATCATACTCCATATATGTTTCCAGTACTGACTCTTTGGCACTGGTATGTTCTTCCCAGGGGAAAGCACCCTCCTCCACCCCCAGCATTCTCTGGTTGCCTGTTGAATACTCATGGGTTTTTCCCTGTCCACTTTGGCAGGTTCATTGGTGTTCTTCTCCTTGTACAGCTCACGTTTGGGCAGTCATGTTGGTGAGACTTTATGGTTGAGCTTCTGGTATTACAAGGAGACACAATCTCACAGATACTCACAAACTCCCTGATACTCTGGTTCTTACAATCTTTCCACCCCCTTCTTCAATGATCCCTGAGGCTTAGGTGCAGGAGTGGTTTGCAGACGTATCCATGGGGACTGAGCTCCACGACTCTGTGTTTTGATTGGTTGTAGTTGTATGTGGTCATCTCCATCCGGTGCAAAGAGAAGTTTCTTTAATTTGGTTGAAGACTCCACTGACCTGTGAAAATACTTAGATTGTTGTTAGGGCTTGTACTGGCTAAGTAGATTAGTCATTATAGATTCTCCCTTAATAACCACGAGTTCACAAGCACTGAATAAAGCCTTTAAGTACGCCAGGGTAAGACCTGGAGAGGAACATGTCCGCCCCACAGTTCGGCTAAGGTAAACAGCAAATTTTAAGATCAATTTACAGAAGTCATTTCAGGAACTGCCAGTAACAGACAATGGGATTTCAAGAACAGCACTTTAGATCAAAATTAAATTAACATGCTGAAATAGATTATAAATGCTCCTTTCCAGACTTCCTGTGTCGTCTTCCTGCTGACGTTTTCCTTAGCATCTATCACGTTCTGCTGGGTATGCCTTTGACTTAATCCCAGTTTCCTGGAACGAAACTCGAGCAGCCAGAGATTTCTGTATACGCTGCGTATCCCAACATCTCAACCACCTGTAGTACTTCCTGGCTCCCACGCAGAGTCAAATGAAGTGATCGATGAATCGCCAGTTTCACTGAAAGGCAAGCACACAATCTTAATTTTTATTTTTAGAAAAATTAAAGACAACAAATGCTCCAACTCAAATTGAGAAACTTGGATCACAGTCACTCAGACAAATAAGATCCCTGAATGAGCCTAGGAAGTAATTTCTAGTAGAGAAATTACTCTAGTTTTGAGTAACATAAAAATAAGTAAATAACTTCTCGATAAAAATAAATCTGTAATTCATGAACCTCCAATGAGTCTCATGGATGAAAGTGGGAAGTCACAGACAAACTGTAATGGGGACAAAAATGCAACTATTATGAAAGCTAAAGGGAGGGCTGGAGAGATGGCTCAGCGGTAAGAGCACTGACTGCTCTTCCAGAGGTCCCAAGTTCAATTCCCGGCAACCACATGGTGGCTCACAGCCATCTGTAATGGGATCTGATGCCCTCTTCTGGTGTCTGAAGACAGTAACAGTGTCCTCACATATATTAAATGAATAAATAAATAAATCTTTAAACAATAAATAAATAAAAGCTAAAGGGAGAATAATAGATGGTTATGGGGGTTATTTATAACTCTACATCCCCAGATTTTAATCTCAAAAATAAACAACCTTTCTAAAAACATAAATTCATAAGACTGACTTGTAAACAAAAATCAGAGTAGGCCATTAGCTGTCATTTACCAAAAAAAAAATAATAAAAAATTATCAAATCTTTATTTTAAATTTAAAAGACCCTTGATGATTTTTTTCATCTTTTCCTGTAAAATTCCAAGGAAGAAAATCTAACCTTTGTGCTCTGGGAGATGACCGAGGAACAGAGGATTGAACGGGCTTTGTATTTTACCAAGCGACTTCATTCTTCCGCATCCTTCTTTTTCTCTGGGCCTACTGATCTGAGTCATGGTGTTAATAACAGCTCAGAAACACAGCACTTGATGTGGCATGGTGGGGAAGAGCCCTTACGCTCAACTGTAGAGCTCATTTTGCTCCTCCACCTGCAGAATATTAAACAGCCTACTGAAGGGGGTGCGCTCTCAAGAATGGTTTATGATATGAGGAAATACTTATGTTTTTCTCCATCCAATATTATTAGCTTCATTGTTGAACATTGTACATCTTTACTGTGCCAGTATAGCACTTTTCAATCTAAAACTCCAGCTTAACTTGTGTTGTCTCTTGCCCATCAATAGCAGGTGGTCTTGGAATCTGCCTGATGTGCTGTCCACGGTCTAAAATGCTAGAGTAAAGGGGCTATTGAAACTGTTTCATTCACAGAGTTCCCCAATTTGAAATGTTACTCATGATTTTGCTATGGTTTGACTGTGCTTCCTCCCTAGTTCATCTGTTGATGTTTAATGGCTATTGTGATTGGATTTGGAGGAAGGGGTGTTCTGGTAGTTTGAATATCCTTGGCCCATGGGAAATGGCACTATTAGGAGGTGTGGCCTTATTAAAATAGGTGTGGCCTTGTTGGAGGAAGTGTATCATGATGTAGGTGGGCTTTGAGATTTCCTAGTGCTTAAGTTCTGCCCAGTGTAGAAGAGACTCTCCTCATGGCTGCCTGCAGAAGAAGGTCTCCTCCTGGCTACCTTAGGATCAAGATATAGAACTCTGAGATGCTCTTCCAATACCATGTCGCCTGGACACTGCCATACTTCCCACAATGATGATAATGGACCGACCTCTGAAACCGTAAGCCAACCCCAATGAAATATTTCCATAATCAGAGTTACCTTGGTCGTGGTGTCTCTTCACAGCAATGAAGACAAATGTTTAGCAGGTGACAAGAGTGGCGAGCTGGTAAAAAGGTGGCAAGGAAATATTTACTCCTTCCATGGTGTGAGGACAGCTGATATCTTCTACGACAATGTCATCCACAGAGAACAACCCCCTAACCAGACAGATGCCGCGGTCTCATTTAAGCTTCCCCAGCCTCCAGAATAAGAACAATAAATGTCTGCTGTTTATAAAAATCCCTTCCAAAGCATTTTGTTATGGCAGCACAAATGGAATGGTGTATTCTCACAAAATCCCATCACAGTCTGACGACCACCCTTTAAAAGTTCTACAAACTGCTGAAAAGATGTAGGTTAGTTCATCGTAAACGATGCTAAGTTAATACCATGAAGTTTCCAGTTAACTTTCTTCCATATTCTTTGTGTTTTTCCTTCAATTAAATAATTGTATCAGAAAGAAAAAATACCCTTTTTTCCCCTTTTATATTAAGCAGCTGCAACAAGCTCTTCTGCTTCTAGATTAAAATTGTGGTTTCTTCCTGTGTCCTTCCTATGACATTTTGCATATTTCTCATTATTTGCACATTCTTAGGTTTACACAGCATTTGCCTGTTACAGTCCGTTCTTGGCTATGTTTCCATTTGCTATTTGTGTCCAAGTTAAATAAAGCCAGTTGGAGGGGGCAGGGAGGTTCTATTAAATAGAAACATTGTGATTGCAAAGCTGATACTGTGGAAAGGCAGGAGATCTGGAAGTGTCAGACTTAAATAAAGGGTGGCATTTATTTAATAGGTTTAGAAACAATTACTAACCAGATTCTTGGTGTGGAGTTTGTATAAATGTAGCAGTTTCCTCTTGATTGAAACACTCCATCTGGAGCAGGGCACCGGAACACTCAGGATGCAAGCAAATCCAACAAGGCTCAGGAAATACAACTGACAAGTCCCAGGACGTTTCTAAAACTGGGAAGGGCACAAAGTCCTTCTCCAAAGCTTTGTAAGCAGTAATGACTGCTAAAATGAGGGGACTCTCTGACCTCTCCAGCTGTCTGTGAATTGTCCAGAAGGCTTCATGGATTGGACTTCATTAACTGTCACCCAGGCTGAAATGGACTTTTGGATGATGCAGATGTCTTTGAGTCACACATGGTCCTCTAGCTCCTCACCCACACTCTTGCAAATAACCTCAATGAACACATCAGCTCACCAAGCTGGACCTTGGTGGAAGCCTTACTTTGGTCTGTCATTGGTTCTCCATCTCGGCGAGTAGATGTTAGTTCAGGTCTACACTGGGAAAGTCATAAAAAGGCAGAGTAGCATCTTCTCACTACCCTGTCGGTTTGGGGCTTGGGAGGTTATTCTTTTTCATAAGAAAATAAAAAATAACACCAGAATTTATATTGTGACCAAGAAAAGAAAAGCACAGGGGAGGAACATTTGACCCTTTTCCTTTGCCTGACCAGTGTCTTAGTGAGGCTGTCCAATGTGTAAACAATTCTGGAAGACGGAAGTCGGAGAATTGGACACTTCCACGATGGCGAGCAATGCATTTCTCTTGTCTATACATGTTGTCTATAGCACAAAAACTCATTCAGGAGCTAAAATACTTTCCCTCTCTTGTCAGGGAGGAAAGGTGGTGTGGGTGGAGTGAGGGAGGAAGGGAAAACACTATACTTGACCTGGTTTTTTTTTTAAACTGCACCTGAATGCCCCAGTTCTCCACCTCCTCTGCTCAGTAGAGGGACCCACTCTCCACCATCAGCCGTCTGTCCCCTGGGAACGGAAGCCCAATTTTTATTTGACTCTGGCAGCATCCAGCTCAGAATGCTACTGATCTCTCGTTGGCCTCTGTGCTAAGAGAAGATGATTACCAGTTTGCTTTTCCCTCCTCTTTCTAATCCTTGCTCCTTCCTGAGAACGCTGACTCCCTTCCTAGCCCCTCAGTCCGCAGAGCAGCGCTCACTCCAGTCTCTTTCTCACTGGGGAGAAGCTGTCACGATGTTAATCCGGGAGTAACAAGTTTACCCACTCCTAGTTGCTCTGTAAGGGGAACTGAGAGAGGGTGCAGTTTGCACAGCCTCCTTTAAATATGCTGTAATTATCCTGGTAATTAGCTCTATTTTCCCATTTTATGCCTGCCGGCTGGGATGTAACTAAAACCCTACAGAGGGAGCCGCACTTCAGTGTGAGGGCACTCTGGGTATTTCGGGCTATTTGTTGTTCTCTGTCCTAGCAGAGGGAAATCTGGCCGAAATGAGGTTAAATGGAAAGCAACGAGAGCAGAGGGCAGAGCCAGGCCTTAACAAACCATGCCAGCATCTGGGAACATGGCTCAACTGCTTATGGCTTTCAATAGATGTCAACCAGCAACACTAGCAGCTCCTAGTGAGGCAAGACGGCATTGAAATGCCCCCCATTCAGCCACCCGTCAAGTGGAAGTTTAAGGTAGATGATTTGGAGCAGAGCGATGGACTGGGCAAGCAGGTGACTGAAACAGATGTGTAAACACCCAATCTCTCTCTCTCTCTCTCTCTCTCTCTCTCCTCTCTCTCTCTCTCTCTCTCTCTCTCTCTCTCTCCTTGTGATCATAAACTCCATGATAGTATGCAGCAAGAGCAGCCCGAATCCCCTCATATGTCTGCACATTCCTGGAGATTAAAAAGGGAAATTAACAAGGATGGAGCTGTGTCAGGCTCCAAGCCAAGCACTTCGATGCATTGTTTCATTTCACTAGCCAGAGCACAATTAAAGAAATTAGCTCAGAGAAAGTAAGCACCCGGGCAATGTCTGCCGGAGAGCTGAGATTCAAACTCAGACTCGCCCTGCTATACAGCCCACTCCTTACATTTCTCACCGTGCAAAAGGAAGGGGGGGGGGAATGCTTCATCTCCAGAAATCAACTCCACGCCAGGAAGAGAGCATGGCACATAATACAACTACTATACAAACAATCCCGCCCCACCCCGCTCTTTCCTGGAGTTTCCCTGGTGTCATAGATACGTGGGGACTTCCAGAACACCATCAACTTAGGCACATAACTTTTTGCTCATCTCTGTTTTGGCGAGGAAGCGGGCTTTTAAAAGCCTCCTGTCGCTCTCCCTCTGAGTTTGAGGTCCTCGATTATTCTCTGCTGTCAAAACTCAGACAAACTCTGTTATTTTATTAGGCTGTGATTTATATGTCGCCTAGGTGGGGTGGCCGCAGAACGTGAGAGTGAGAGGATGTATCAGGCCTGGAGCAGACTGGGCTCGCCCATTAAAGCTAGCCAGTGTGCCCAGCACTTGATAGGTACTAATGCGGCTTCTGCCTCCTGCAGAGCCCAGTGCGTGCCCTGGAGAGCCAGTTCCAGGTGCAGCAAGCACTATGGTGGCACTTACATGTCCAGACACGCCAATCGCTTTCATATCTGGGGCGCAGGGTGCTGTAACAGGTCCCTTGTTGACTACCCCAAATGGCCAGCATGAACCTGACATGTCCTCTAACCACCAGCATAGCCTGGCTCCCAGCAGACTCAGGTTCAGCCTGTTTCTAGGCAAGGGATGTTTGCATTTTACTAATCCCCCACTACTCCGCCGGCACCTGCTTCTCCACGTCAACCTTCATTTCATCATAGCCCTGCAGGGTCAGTGGGATCTATGTTTTGACCACTTGCTCTCCGTAACAGCTGTCTCCAGCTCGTCGGTGGACAAGTGGGGATGTTAAGGGACAGAACGATTTCTTTGTGTTCGTGGGGGTGAGGGAAGTCGTGCTGCAGCAACGAGAGGGAAACCGAGAAACAGCCGTTTTACGAAACATGACTCTTCTCCGTCCCTATCAAGTTGTGGCTCGTGTTGCGGACTAGCACGTTGTGTTCACGTTAAGATCCAGACGGAGAGATAGGGCCACCCGCTGAGGTCGAGACGTGAAGCACAGAAGCTCGTTCTTAGAGAACCTTCCTTATTTTGGCAACAGCGCAAGTGGTAAGGCCTCTCTAGATAGCATGGAAGGAGAGCTCTTCATCCAAGGTTCAACCACCTATGAGAGAAAAGCATAAGGCAATAATACAATCTAGATTAGTGTAAGCCATGAGGGTCGAGCATGGCGCCAGCTCCCCATCCACCATTGCCACCACAGGAGCTGACTCCAAGTGCTCTATCAACCTGCAGTGACGACTAGAACTCTCACCTACACCTTCTTAAATCAAGTTTTTTTCATTGTGTCCTCAAATCCCCCTTCTCCCCCCCACCCCACCCCACCCCACCCCCCCCGTACACAAGAATGCGTTTTCAGTTAGGATGGTCATGGCGGTTTGAATAGGCTTGGACCATGGGAAGTGCTACGATTAGGAGGTGTGGCCTTGTTGGAGGAAGCCTTCTGCTTTGGTCCACCAAATCCAAGATGCATTGTTTCTGGGTCTTTGATGAGGTAAAACCCACCTCCAAGGGGGTGGGCTTTAAGGTCTATGTTCAAGCTCCGCCCAGTGTGAAAGAGAGCGCCTCCTCCCGGCTGCCTGCAGAAGATAGTCCTCTCCTGGCTGTCTGAGGATCAAGATGTAGAACTCGCAGCTCCTCCTGCACCACGTCTACCTGGACACTGCTGTACTTCTCACCATGATGGGAATGGACTGAACCTCTGAAACTGTGAGCCAGCCCCAACTAAATGCTGTCCTTAAATGTTCCCTGGACCTCACCTTTGAACGTTCAATCTCCAGTTGGTAACCCTATTTGAGAAAGCTCTGAAGACTTTAATGTGACATCTCACTGGAAGAAATGGGGTACAGAGAACATCTTGACCCTGGTCCCATCTGGCCCATTTCTCCATGTCTATCATGAGATGAATGTCCTGTCTCACACATTCCAGCTATGTCCACAATGCTCTGCCTCACCAAAGACCCAGAAAAAAATGCAGCTTGGATGTGGTAGACTGAATCCCCTGAAACATTAGCTTAAATAAGTCCTTTCTTTCTGAAGTGGTCTTGTTGGGTACTTGGGTCCTGGTGAAGCAGGTTACTAGAGCAGAAGGCTTCATCAGTAGACAGAAACGCTTACAAGCTGCATTTCTTCAATAGAATAGCTCACAATGGCCACAAAATACAAAGCTTTAAGAGAAGCCATCTCAGGCTGACCCAGAGGCTTCCCCCAAGATCTGGCCTTCTCCATCGCACTATGGGCCTCTCACGCTTGTATCCTGACACACCTTGAGTTCCCCGGAGCTTCGAAATCAAGGATCCTAGGGAAATACAAAAGTCTAAGTTCCTAATCTCCCAGTTTTATGCCACACCAGTCCATACACACCTTAATCCTATCCTAATGGAGCTGCTCTTGCCATGATGGGTTGACGGGTCCTCCTATCTTACTCCCAGATAGAAATAGACGTGGCCTCACACATATTCATCCTGCCATCTTCATTTCTAAAACTGACAGTAACTTTCCCCCTGGGCTTCTCACAGTGTCTTCTACATAAAGACCGACATGATAAATTTCTTCAGATCTTCTCAGGATGGGCAAAGTATGCCTCTCCCGACGAATAGAGTTGTTTCCTCCAACTGGAGGATGAAGAGCAAAATATTCTGTCATGTTTCCCTCTTGAATATAATTCTGTAGGGCGCCCAGAGTTGAATATAATTCTGAATCGCTATGACTTTCCTCAAATAATTTTTTAATGTCCTTTTCTTCTCTAGTGTCTCTTCTGTGTGTTTTAACTTCTCCGGTGTCTCTTCTGTGTTTTGTTTTTTATTTTATATGTCTTTGTTGCATTTGTTATTTGTCTCCCTTATGAACCCAGGTTAAGTTATGAACGTGTATTATAATATGATCTATGTATTTTCTCTCGATTCGGTTGACTGCTGTCTCCAGCTGTATTGACAGTATCGAAATAGCCTATCAGAATAGAAACATCACGCCAGTTAATCATTTGACTTCTCTTTGGTAAGCAAAAATAAACAAATCGAGTGATTTGTATTTCCCATTCAAAAAAATACTACTACTCTGGATAACTGGTTACCGCCCAGCTCCCTCAGTCAGAGGATCCAAAGGTGGGTAGGGTAAAAAGTTGTCCTCAGGAAATTTACCACACAGAGTGGGAGGTTCTGCTCATTGGCACTCTCATACTCACATTTACTTATAGCTAAAAACTGGTCTGCGAAAGAATTCATCCTGAGAGCGAACTGTTTTCTCACTTAGTTCTATTCCCCCACGACAGTGGGGAATCGATTCTGAACATCCTACAAGTATGGGCTGTCTCAAAGACGTAGGTGTGCCTTTAAAACTGCTCCTGCAATAAGAATTGATGAAGGCTCACCAGAGCCTCTGACAAGCCACCGGGCTCCTGGTGGTTTCCCTTTGATCTATCCTACCCCTGTCAGCATCAAATTCCTTTTAAGTGCTTGGAATCAATATTTGGCTTGGAGGGGCTGGAGTTTGCTCACCTAACCAGTCGAGCCACGTTTCAATATCAATCATAATTCCGAGCAAGTATTGGAGCTTTCCAAGCCTGGTGCATAGTTTTACGGCATGGGCCATGCCTCAAATGTCTGTGGAGGCATTTTAACACTTCCGGATTATAGATATGACTAGCCCCAGTGGATTTTGAATGTTGATGCTCTTCGTTTTACTAACCAACCCTAGTGTATCAGTCGATACTCCATGCTGGAATATAACGTGCTAAACAAGACCGACGGGCTCTCTGTCCTCGTGGACATGAATCAATAGACAATTCAAACAATAAATGTGCTGGTCCGATTAGGATGAATATAAACTGGCGGAAACTGGAAAGCACCGGCCCGAAACATGCCGTTCTGAAATATTGGTTGTTTAGGGTTAAAGATCTTGTAAAAGTAGCAAATTCAATGATGTGTCTGCTTCATCCTTTTTCTTCAACGAGAGATGATGAAGTCCCCACATTTCCACGTGAGATCCACCTTCCCCTCAACAGAAGGAAAGATGCGTTGTTCTCACAAAGACAGGAAGATGAGACCTACAGAATTCTGAACAAGTAGACTTCGCTGAGTTGATTTTTATGTTCTTTTAGTTCCCCCTGTACTTTGATTATTTCTCCGAGATTACCTGTCTTTATTCAATCCAATATATACACGTTGAGTCTTTACCACTTCGGGACCTTCCTTCATTAGGCTCCCATGTCAAAGGAAACATTATTAAATGCATTTTTTTTAACTCCAGAATTTTCTCTAGTCTGTCTTATGCCAATTTGATTCCCAGGCTAAGCTGTTCCCCTGACAATAAAGGTAAAGTGTCCCTTCCCCTACTGAGCTCCTGAGAGCAAAGGTTCGTGTTAGTAACCGTCGCTGTGGTGTAGAGTGGTGCTTAGCTCAGCAGAGGAACCGCGGAGTGCTACAGATGCATTCTGGGAACATGGCGTATTTTTCAAGACTGGGGAAGGTGATTCTGCTGAAACAGCAATGTATCTGATACACACCGGGCACGTTGAAGAGGAGAGGGAAGGGTGCACAGTGGACGACAAGCTTCCCTTGCAGCCCAGATGCAACAAGCTCAGGTTAAAAAGCCGGACCCAGGCGTACCAACGGTGGCTGGAAGGGGAAGTCTGAGGGCAGAGCCTGCATCGCAAGCTGGGTAGCCGCCAGCCTAGGCCGGCCCATCAAGTAAGCTAAGACCTTCTGTTTTACAGACAATGGGAAACCACTGGCGTGTTTCCAGTTGATGACTGAGGCCACCATGCTTGTCTTTTTAAAGGTTCCTTCTAGGCACAGAAGGAAAACCCGGATCGTGAAGAGTCCTGTGGTTTCCCCATCCCCAGAAAACCTTCCTGCTTGCTGCTCTTTGGAACCCTCCTGTCTGCTTAACCCACAATGTTCAGTCTGTAAGGAAGGCGTATTTTCAAATCCAATCGCAAGACAGGAAAGTTGCTATGAGTTCAAGACCAGCCTAAGCCATATAGAAGACATTGTCTCCAGACGAGGAGGGAGAGCAGGGCTGAAGAGATAGCACATTGATAGAGGTCAAGTCTCTGGCTGGGTTCAGTCCTTAGTAACACACACACACACACACACACACACACACACACACACACACACACTCACACACACACACACACACACCTCTCACACACACACACACACTCACACACACACACACTCACACACACACACTCACACACACACACACACACACACACACACACACACACTCACACACACACTCACACACACACACACTCTCACACACACACACACACATACACACACACACTCACACTCACACACACACACACACACACACACACACACACACACACACTCACACACACACACATACACACACACACACACACACACACACACACTCACACACATACACACTCACACACACATACACACATACACACACACACACACACACACACACACACACACACACACACACACACACATACACACACACACATACACACACACACACACACACCACACACATTCACACACACCTACACACACACACACACACTCACTCATGCATACACACTCCCCCATGCCCCTGCTCAGATCGTACACACATATCCCCACTCACACACACACATATGTTCACGCACACTATCCTCCACACTCACACATACACACACACACACGCACATCACACACACGTGCTCCCTCCCACACACATACACACACACTCAACAGCCTTCCTGCAAGCCCTGCCTCCTCCCCAGAGAAAATCCATTGCTATCCCTGCTATGTTTTTCTTTACTTCTTGCTCTCTACCAGAAAAATAAATCACACCCTCGACCTCACTGATAACCCTGTCTGTGGACCCATAATCTACATTCCAACCTTTCTTTCTTTGCTCTGCTGACATAATCCCTTAAGTCTGACGTCATGAGTGGAAACGCCTGTGCCTCAGGCATCCAGAAGCCCCTGAAATTCGGTGAACAGCCAGGAAGAGCTCACAGCTTTCTGCTTGTGGTCATTTCCGCATTCCAGACTGCCCATCCCTTCCGGTGGTTGGTTGAGACCTGCGGGTCTGCCTTATTCCAGCCCAGAACTGCATTCCCCACAGGACAGTGGAAGACTTAAGAGCATAGATTCCAGTGGAGAATAGAGAAGCCTTTGGCACTTGAAGTCTCTGTTTTCATTCTACCACCCAATGCCCTTGCAGGGTCTTCCGCAGTAATCTCCCCTGACGCTCCCCATGGGCCCTACTTTCCAAGGATTGCTGTCAGTTCATGTGAGACTCCTGGCTTTTACCCAACCACCCCATAAGCCACAAAATCCTATGACAGTGTACAAGGGCTGAACACTAGGACCTGCACAGAATACCAGCTGCCTACACTGGGAGGGGAAACCCATGCCCACGCCAACTCCTACCCACACAGAACTACAGCTGTTTATACCACGAGGACAGACTCACTCCCCTTTTACATGCAGACTAGTCTCTGAGACTTGCTCAGCTTTGCAAACCAAAAGTCCACCAAAAACACTTCTTTTCAAACTAAAAACCAAGCTTACTTTTGAAAAGCAATTATCTTACCCATCCCCAAACACAGACATAAGGAGAGCTCCAGAAATAGGGTGGGTTACTCTCTCAAGTGCAAACACAGTGAATGACGCAGACCCACAGCATTCCCCCAAATCCTCAACCGAATGGCTCTGAACATGGGAGAGCGCCAGGAGGAACCTGGCATGCTGCCTCATAGTGACACAGCAGACTCCTTCTTCAGACTTTTTATCTTACCTTCTAACATCATGTAAGCTTTGTCTCTCAGAAGATAATATGTCCACCCCCTCAGTTTCTCTCAAACTCTTGGCTGCTTTGTCTTTCATTGTTTTTGTGTGTGTGTGTGTGTGTGTGTGTGTGTGTGTGTGTGTGTGTGTGTGTGTGTGTGTGTGTGTGTGTACGCTCAGTTTATATAATGTTACTTGTGCACCATTTTCTCAGAGCCGACCTTTAGTATTAGATAATCAGTTGATGTGCTCTTGCCTGGGGGAGACTATTTCTCCCTCTCAGGATTTCTTAGTTATTTTTAGTTCTTCGCCTAGAGTTGAGACCTCCTGAACTTTCCCTTCCACGTCTACCCATCTATTGTTCACATCGTCCTTACTTAGTCATGTTTAGGCAGCCGTGTTGTGGGGCTTCATACATGTTGCCTCTCTGACATTACTCGGAAACAACCAAGGCAGCACACTAAAGTCCTCTCTTAAAAGACTACGTAACCAAGCATGTAGGACAATATTAGATTGGACAAAAGATGCACTATGGGGTGTCTACACTTGACACTTACAATGCTTGCAATGGTTACCATAAGAACGAGTCAAGTTATGCATAAAACATATCATATGTGTTCAATTTAAAAAAAAAAAAGCACATGAAATGAATTGATTGCCTAAGGGTTGGATCCCACCCATTCATCTCATCATGTGTTCTTCCTCGTGATCTTAAGAATTGCAATTTGTTGACTCGGTTAAATACTTACTGAACGTCTCTCGCATTAAGGAGTGAGCTCAACCACGTCAGCAGTCGCCTTACGTCCTACACCACCATGGCTAGCACACGCCTGACCTGACAAACACTGGAATAAACGGCTGGGGTCTGTCACGTTTTCTTGGTTGTGGCAGCATGAAAAAGTGTTTACACACTCTTTGCCTTCTATCAAACAATGTCAATAAAGCCATTACGTTTCAGGGCCCACGCAATGCTGGGTTGTTTCATAGACAAAAAAAAATTTTTTTTTTGGTCTGTCTAAAACCAAGCCTGCTTCTCGTATTCTTGTCACTGTGGCATAGCTAAATGTGGCACGAGGCCGAGATGACAGCCAGCAATCCATCTTTCTCTTGTTAGATCTCTCGCAGTAACATTTGACAAATTGAACTGTGGTCCCCAAATGCAAACAAAACTGTTGGAAAAAAAAGTATGGCACGTCAGAATTTATTTATTTAATTTTTTCACATCAAGGGGATTCCTAAATTGAAATCTTGCTAAGGGAAGGGTGACCTGAGAACATTAGCGGAGTCCTGGGTTGGAGGAGAAAGGAGTAGAGAATCCCAACTAAAATCCAAAAAGTAAATTATCTATCTCACACTAGCGAAGATGTGTGATTCAGGAAGGCAGACTCCAGACTCAGCAGCCCCAGGGGTTGAGAATGGTCAGAACTGAGTCTCTGCACCACAGAACAGGCTCCTCCTCAGACTGAGGCATCTGCTAAGGGTTAACAGTTTGAAGGCTGGAGCGGTGCCTGGATCGCTCTCTGCTGTAACAGCTGTGTAAGCAACCGACTCCCCAGCCCTCAGAGCAGCTGTGAGGAGCAGCAGAGGACGGGGCTCACCGCTTTCTACCAGTGCATCTGATAGGATCTGAGGCCCCTTCTCCCAGCTGTAGCAACAAGGCTAGGAAGCTCAGATTTAACCACATTTCCTTTCACGAAGACCCACACCGATGGCTCCAAAATGCTGTGTTTCTACACCTGGTTGATGGTAAACCAGACTGGGCCTAAAGCGCCCTTTGCACACAGTCGCTAGACTCTCTTAAGAAGCATGTGTTAAATACTTGACGCTCTTGTAGCAAAGGAGTGAGGTCCCAGTGTTTCCCCTGTTTCTGAGATGTGTCTCCCTCAACCCAGCTGTGGGCCAATACAATAAACGATTTAATTATACCGTAGTCTAAAAATTAGAGAAATAATAGAAAAAGGAATTGTCACTTGATTAAAAATACTTGATAGAAACTGGAGATCTGGCTCAATGATTAAGAACACCGGCTGCCTTCAGAGCCTGCCCCACGTGTGGCCCATACATATGCAGCCACCCAACTAGACAAGATGGATGAAGCAAAGAAGTGCAGGCCGACAGGAACCGGATGTAGATCTCTCCTGAGAGACACAGCCAGAATACAGCAAATACATAGGCGAATGCCATCATTAAACCACTGAACTGAGAATGGGACCCCCGTTGAAGGAATCAGAGAAAGGACTGGAAGGGCTTGAAGGGGCTCGAGACCCCATATGAACAACAATGCCAACCAACCAGAGCTTCCAGGGACTAAGCCACTACCCAAAGACTATACATGGACTGACCCTGGGCTCCAACCTCATAGGTAGCAATGAATATCCTAGTAAGGGCACCAGTGGAAGGGGAAGCCCTTGTTCTAAGACTGCCAATGAACATGATTGTTGGGGGAGGATGGTAATGGGGAGGATGAGGGAGGGGAACACCTATAGAGAAGGGAGGGAGGAGGGGTTAGGGGATGTTGGCCGGGAAACCGGGAAGGGAAATAACAATCGAAATGTAAATAAGAAATACTCAAGTTAATAAAGATTGGGGAAAACAAAAACAAACAAACAAACAAAAAAAAGCAAAAAAAAAAAAAACCACTGGCTGCTCTTTCAGAGTATGGAGGTTCAATTCCTAGTACCCACATGGTGGCACACAGTAGTTTGTAACTCCAGGCTGAGTGGATTCAGCGCCCTCTTCTGGCCTCACTGGGAACTGCATGCAGATAATACACATGCCTACGTGGATGCAAACTCGCTAGTTATCAACACCAATGAGCTCAGGGGAAACGCTCATCTGGGAAAAACTAGATTCCTGAGAGTGTCATACACACTGGACTCAATTTCTTGTCTGCTGGCTTCACTTGAGGTAATGCAAACACACCCTTGGGCAATCCTTTTTGTTGGTCTTCTTGTTAACCTGAGACTAGAGGAAGTGTGTATCTAGGTGCATGGTAAGGACTGTGGAGAAACGCTGCTAGCACCTGTGTTGGCTGTGTAGTGAAATCTCTGTGGCATGGGAGGAGGTAAAGAGAGAAGGACGCAGACAAGCCTGGTGCCATCGATTAGACATCCCACTTATCCTAGAACCAGTCAGGGTTCTGCATGCTACCCTCTCACAAACAGGCCCTCACAGCTAATCAATTCAGTAAGGGCTGAGAACCAGAAAACCAGCATTGAATCTGTTGGCCGTACTTCAGAGGCCCAGCCAATGAGAATGTATAGACTAAGACAGATCTCACCAATTAACAATATTACATGAAATCCTTACGAATGTGTAAACATTCACTGATACTTCATTGATCTAAGATATTGTCTTTAAATAATGAATTATAGCCAGGTGCTGGTGGCAGGCAGATCTCTAAGTTCAAGGCCAGCCTGGTCTACAGAGTGAGTTCTAGGACAGCCAGGGCTACACAGAGAAAGTCTGTCTCAAAAACAAAACAAAACAGAAACAAAACAAAACAAAAGAGTATAAGATAGTAGAAGTATGCCCAAAAAAAATCCAGTAACTATGGGCATCATGTCTGAGGCAGTGAGGGCATACAGAACATGAGAAGCACACGAGACAATACCACAGCAGCGCACACTCTGAACTGAAAGCATGAGCTACGTACGCCATTACGCCACGGGCCTCACATCTTCACTGAAATTGTTATTACAGCCCTAAGGGTGCCAGATCAAACTCACATTCTATCAGACTATTCTGTGAAGGATTCCAATAGACAAATCTACGAAGGGAGAACATACGTGCAGATATATAATGTATGCACCTATCAATGTGTATTAATGTAAACATATATACAGTATATAATACATACATCCCAAAACATGAGACAGAGTCTGTGTTTTGTTTGTTTTTTTTTTCTTTTCTTTTTTTCGGAGCTGGGGACTGAACCCAGGGCCTTGCCAGGGCCTCAGAGTCTGTGTTTTAAGTCATCCAGCCTAGGACATCCCCAGAGAGCTCAGGAACACGTTTAGACAGCTGTGTGAATGCCATGTGCAGTAAAGTGGATGACACCTGGGTGCGTTTCGGCGTGGTATGGCGGCCGGCGAGTTGATCTCACTCCTCAGTAGCATCCTCACCTTTAACCGAGCCAACCTGCACGTCACTCGCCCCAGGGAAGCCAGGAGTGGCCACACGAGTTTGTCTTGACCAATCAAGAACGCTGGCAGCTCATTTCTGCTCTTTGCTCTGCACCCTTCCTGTGGGAATTCAGACCTGAGGGCTGAGCTTAAGCCACTGACGACCTTGGAGAGGGACACTGGACAGGGCAAGGGCCACAGGAGAAGGAGCTTGTGAGCCGCTGTCCCATTAGCACGGATCCCTCGCACCTAGACGTTGAGAAGGAAAGGATTCTTTTTCTTGTCGAAATCATTGTTTTGGGAGGCTTAGCGCTACTCACTGCTGAATCTAATCTTAAATAACACGCGCATGCAGAATGATCAAACAGAGCGTTTTAGCTATAGACTGGGAGAGAGTGCAGAAGGAGTGATCAAAAGGATGGGGGAAAAAGAAACAGGAGAAAATAATATTTGAGAGCACAGGGTTGCTGTTTAGAAGTTAATGTAGACTAACACAAATAGCCATTGGAAAAGCAGATAATACAATGGTTACCACGGGACACTTATTAGATGGCACAGTCAGGTCTATTCCATAGCGAGGTTTAATAATGTTTAATAATGTACTGCATATCTCAAAATGGTAAATAATTGGGGTGAAGGAATGCTAATCAGCCTGAGTCGTGACTCTCCAAATGGCATCATATTAATAACCATTGCTACAGGACATCGAAGGCCACACTTCAAAATGCGGTCTTATCTATTTAGCCCTCGCAATAATTCAGGTTGCCAACGAGGAATCCAACACTGAGAAAGCGGAAACACACCACCAGGACCACGCAGCAGCCTGAGGTGAATCGGAAGCAGATCCCCATCTATTGACCCTCGTGTCTACTCTCAGAGCCTTCTGTCAACGAAGCCCCATGCCCCACGGTGACACCATTGCAGACAATTTCAGCAGGGTGTGAAGACAGACATCAGGTCATGGGGTTTGGGGGGTGGTAAAAGGAAGAGAATAAAGAACAGAATAAATTTTTCATTGAAAAACAGAAGATGGAGATAATAGGGTAAGAAGAAAAGACTTGCTTTAAGGGATAAAAACCTACACAGGCACAGAGAACAGGCGATTTATGATCATGTGAGATTTAGAAATGTCCAGGCAGCAGACGAGCACAGTTGGGACAATGAATGAGAAGCAGGATGTTACCCCTGTGAGTGAAGTGACCCAGGAGAGGGAGAGGTGCTGGAACACGAGAGTGGGCCGGGCTGTCCATACCTTCTGGATCTAACACAGTTGAGGGATAGCTCTTAGGTTTAATACTCCACACTGGAGGAGTGGTGCTAGCAGAATGAGTCCACCTTGACGTGAGAAAGCACGTCTAATGGCTCAAGTCCTTTAAAAACAGAAGGACTTGAGATGGTGATTTCCTTTCACCAGAAAGCACGTTGGGAAACACTCTATAAAGCTCAAGGAAGGGGTCTTAACTATGCTAAAACCTCATGAATGACGCCAAGTATTATTCTGCTGGTGAGAAGATTTTTTGGAGCGTCCCTCCTGTTGGTTACAAGTAATAAAAATGGAAGACAGATGGTTGCCTTCACCATTATCAGAGACATTCAGGTATTTGAAGTAAGGTTGGTCACCGTTTAGACTCATGATCCCTAACTGTTCACACGTCATCCGTCCTTTTGAAACACGTCCAATAGCACTTCCTGTGCGGTTTTAACTATGTGAATGCAAATGACATTTCCTGTCATGGTAAGCAGGAGTTCTCTCATTATAGAACTTCAACATCACTTAGCAAATAAAGTCTCATCTTCAATTTCACAGATATTCTTACCTCCAAAGTCGAGGGGTCATGCTTCAGTGGGTGGGGGGAAAGATGGAAGGGAGGAAGGAAGGAAGGAGGGAGGGAAGGAAGGAGAGAGGGGAGGAAGGAAGGTCACAGAATCATGCACATATCTTAATGGATTCCAAGTCGGTCCCACAGAGGCTCTATCCTTTCTTCTCCATCCCGAAGACAACAAAAATTCATAAAAATTCGCCAGCCTCTCCACCAGACCATTGGAAAGGAAGCCAGAACTAAATCTCTCTAACCTCAGGGAAGAAGAACACATAAGCACTTGCTTTTTGTCTCTTGCAAAAAAAAAAAAAAAAAAAAAAAAAACAAAAAACAAAAAAAAAAAAAAAAAAAAAAAAAAAAAAAAAAAAAAAAACTCTGGCAAAACCCAGCCCGGGGTGAGTCCAGGAGAAGGCACCCTCTGCTCCACCTGCTGTGGGAACAGTTGATCCGGGGACCATGCTGACTACAGTCCAGAGTTGGCCTTTCCAGAACTGCGGCACCAAGTGTCCGTGGAGGTTAACCCAATCTCAGCTTTCATAAAGTCGTGAGGGACCGGAACCTCCCACCTCCTTTCGTAAAGTTAAAAACTGCGTTGCTTACCTTGCATTCTCAGCTCGTGGATTCAGAAAGATGGTTTCTAGGGTTGCTTTGACTCTTGCCCTGAATTGGGATGTGGCAGCCCACCTTATGTGGGTGAACCTCACACAGTTTCAGTTACAGGAGGGATGAGTTTACCACGGAAGACACTTGCAAGGAGAGATGGCATTACTCACACGACTGTGATGGTATTATATCCTTATAGGGCTCTGATCTGTTATTAGCTGTTGTTAGCTGGTTACTGAGTTTAATTTCTAAATCAAAGATTCTCAGAGGTGTGCTTGCTTAGATAATATACATAAGATTATAGTATAGTATACATATACTATGCTTATAATATACATAGGATTTGGTAATCTCTACACATCAGGCAACATCTGTAGGTCTTGTATGCATCTTACATAGGTAAAGGTGGCTATTGTATGAAAGTTGTCAAGATGCCCCCCCTTTGTACCTTATAAAAATTAGCAGACATAGTAATTAGGAGACAATTTTTTATGCATGTGTCTGAAATTTAAGACATTCATCCCTGAATCCTCAGATCAAGAGTAGCGATTCTGCTTGACATCTTGTGAGCCTTGCATCATTTTGAGGAGCATTCCAGAGGAAAGCCAAGAAGAACGTATTCAAATACAGTGTGTGTCTTTGGAACGCTCTAAAGCGGTGGTTCTCAACCTGTGGGTCCTGACCCCTTCAAAGGTTGGCTGACCCTGTCACGGTGTTGCCTAAGACTTTCTGCATACAAGATATATGAATATATATATATATATATATATATATATATATATATATATATATATTATGGCACATAACAGTAGCAAAATCACAAGACACTTTTATGGCTGCGGGTCAGCGCAAGATGAGGAACTCTTTCACTGGGTTGCAGAATTAGGAAGGTTGAGAGTCACCACTAAGGAGAAACAACAGCTTCACATTGCCGAGGTTTTTTTTTTAAAGATTTATTCATTTATTCTATATAAGTACACTGTAGCTGTCTTCAGACACCAGAAGAGGGCATCAGATCTCTTTACAGATGGTTGTGAGCCACCATGTGGTTGCTGGGAATTGAACTCAGGACCTCTGGAAGAGCAGTCGGGTGCTCTTAACCGCTGAGCCATCTCTCCAGCCCACGTGGTCGAGTTTTAATGTCAGTTTTCGTGCTTTCTCAAAAACATGGGAGTTAGTAAGAGGCATACGCAAGATAATCTACAAAGGCAGAATTTTATGGTTCTGCGGTACTCCTAAAAACAGTGTGTCGCTGTGTGTAGAGAATCTTGTACTTTCCCCGCCCCCATCTTGTAGATCCTAAATAGATATGTGCCATGTACTCGCGGTGTTTTCTTTAGAATGTTTGTAAGGCTAGGCGTGTCCACATGATCAAGACCTAACTGCTAGTTGTTTCGTAAATCAGTTTATCATTTTATTCCTTCTAGCGTAGATGTGAAAGAGGACATTGTCAAAGGTGTCGGTTTAGAACCAGAGCTGTTCACGGCTGACCACAAGGGGGCAGCACGGAGCCAGGAATCAAGAGGTTAGCCTTGGTCCCCCTCAGCTGAGTCCTGTGACTAACTGAACGCCCTAGGCCTGTTCGCTCATCCATAATCTGGTCATTTTTAAAAACCATTATGTTTATTCCTAAGACTTTGTTTTTGAATGACTTGGAGTCTTGCAGACTCTCCATCCCAAGGTACAGTGGCTTGCTTCAAGTGCACGGAGCGGATGGGGAGAGGGGGAGCCCTGAGTAAAGGGTACACGGGAAGAGGTTAGCATGCAAATTCCCTCCTTACACCAGTTGGTTGGATGGCTAGGGTGTGTCGGGTGTGGTTGGCTACTGGGCCAATCTGCAGACAAATTCCGTTCTGTTGACTTCTTAGATGTTGCTGTCTCCAGGACCATAACACTCGTGTTCACAGTCTTTGTGCTGACTGAAATAAAAAGCTAACCAATCAGAAGGATGCTGGAAGAAGATTCCTTAAAAGCGTCCCACACACAGGCCCTGTCTTATTGGCAAGAGCAGAACGTTTGAAGACTGGAAGCTGAAGACCCTTCTCCTCTCCTGTGGCATAATACTATCTTGCAACATTAATTTCATCAGCCTGAGAGCTGTTCAGTGGTTCTTAAAGAGAACTAGAATAAATGACCCCTGGGCTATTTATTTTTAATGGTTGCTCCTGGACATGGCATAGTGGTACACACTGACTCCAGAGTTAGAATGTCTGAGTTCTGATCATGACACTGTGCCCTATCAGCTTGGCAAATCTGATTCCTGCCACTCCCACCCCCACGCCTGTCTCTGAGCTAGCACATCACTATGAAGCCCAGGCTAGCCTGAAACTCACTTACAAAGATTCCAAATTGCCCCGTCTCTCAAGTGATGTCACCATGCCCAGACTAGTTTCTTTACCTCTGAAATCAGACCTGACATTTTGCTATATGGTAAGCACTGGAAGCTCAGCTGTCTCTGGAGTTTTCTTACCCATTTCCTTTGCAATATGTCTAACATAGTAACGACATTCACGTTCTATAACTACATGCTGTTACAACACAGCCAAGTATTTCAGCAGACACATGACGTCATTTAGCCCCAACATTATTCTTATTACTGTCATTGTGGCAATCACGGTGTTAAAATGAAACTTTAGAAATCAATGCACATGTATTCTGTGAACACAAAGAAAATAAGTATCTGTACTGGTTGAGGAGTTTTCAAACTAGGGCAGTAGCCTTCCAATGTATCCAGTGTATCCAGTGTATCCAGTGCATCCAATGCATCCAGTGTATCCAGTGTATCCAGTGTATCCAATATATCCAGTGTATCCAATGTATCCATTGTATCCAATGTATCCACTGTATCCAATGTATCCAGTGTATCCAATGTATCCACTGTATCCAATGTATCCAATGTATCCAGTGTATCCAGTGTATCCAGTGTATCCAACCTGTTGATACATCCACAGCTGTACTTCCAGAGGGAGAATAAGCGAGAGAGAACAGAGCTCAGAATGGGGAAGAGGAGACTGAATGGAAAGGATGAGGAGGGAGACAGAAGAAGAGGAAGAAGGGAGAAAATCAGGGGTTGGGGGGGAGATGAATCCATATGGATAAGGAACGGAATGGAAGCAGGGGAGAGGGGACGGAGGAAGGGGGTCCCATAAAAGAAGTCTTGGGGACATATTTGGCATCATTAGCAAAGTCCACTGTGCAATTCTGCATGTGTGGGGGCATGTTTGTGTGAATTTATTCCTATTCTCACTTTATTATTTGAGTAACTAAGGAAAACCTGGCTTAAAGTACAGGCAGAAGTTGTGAAAGGGGGCTGATGTGGTGACTCAGTGGGTAAAGGTTTCAATCTGAGTTGTCAGGTCCCTAACAGTAGAAGGGGATAACTGACTCCCCAAAGTGGTTCACAGGTCCCACACTCTGTCTATGGCCCACCCCACCCCCCCACCTAAATAAGTAAGCAAGTGTAGTTTTTTCAATGTTGTGATGTAATCATAAAAGACTTTTGGATCTCATCAACAGAACTCACTGAGAATTCTAAATGGATTCAACTAGATCCGCTTCTTTGGCTGTTGTTTTTGAACCACTTCACTGATGTGAAATGTTACCTCAAGGAGGGTTTTAATCTCATTTTAAGGGTTTAAGGCTTAATAAGCTGCAAGCTAAAAGTATAGTGAAAACTGTAAATCACAAATAATTGATAGAAGGCTTTATAAAAGACTATAATGGCCTACAGAACAATTTGAACAAATGAGTAATTTGTAAGGACTCCATGTCTTTTCGAGAAACTCATAATCACATGGTCATCAATGCTTGGGGTAATTTCCGGATGTAAAACAGTAACAATGGAATAGAACGAATCCTTGACATTTGGAGTACAGCAAGCATGATGGGGACCGAATAAGTCATGGTTATCCCTCCGCCATTAACTGTCGAATTATGTCCGCTGCCTGCTAGTGCCAATTTTTCCAGTTTTGAAGAATGTTCGCCATCTACTTCTGCTCCTAACACCTCGTCATCCTGCTCTGCCTTTCCAGAATTGTCCAGACCCAGCACCATGAATTCTAGGCACAGATAAAAGACTGCTGGATTAATAATAATAATAATAATAATAATAATAATAATAAAATTCATTAAAAATAATGGATGAAAGGCCAGCTTGGAAACCCAGGTCCTGTGGGCTAAACAAAAATCTGTGTTATTCATATGTTCTCAGAGAGGGTCCATATGGGGTAGGAATTAGCGTACAGTTAGTGGAGAATTTGCTCCCTAGTTTTAAGATCAATGCCAATAGACTTGTACTCTTATAGGTAATACTCACACTGGCTAAGGGGGTCCAGTTTTGTTCTGCACTGAGTCAAAGTGCTTCATGTTTTAGATATAAAATATTCCCTGAAAAATTCATGCATTGAAGACTTGGTCCCCGGTGCCATACTCATAGGTAGGTTATTGGGAAGTAACTGGATTGTGATATCTTTGACCTAATCAAAAGATTAGTCTACTGACAGCCATAATCCATCAGACCTTTGGAAGGACTGCCACTGTGAAAGTGGGATCTGACTGGGGAGGGGGGCATGGCTTCCTGAAGATGCCTCTGAAGGGTGTGTGGCTCCAGACCAAGATCTCTGATTGTCTCTGAGCATCATGAAATTGGCATCCACCACTGTGTGCTCCCAGCATGCCGCTCTGCCTCACTGGAGACTAAAGCAGATGGAGCCAACTCTCCAGGAACTGAACTCACAAGCCAAAACCTTCCCTGTGTTAAGTTGTTTCCTCAAGTATGCTTCCATGGGTGAAAAGGCAATCAACACAGCAGTCATCCCATGGGGATAAAGTAATATTTTTCTTTGGATATGAAAGAAGAAAACCAAGAAAGATATTAACTTCTGACGGATGAGCTGCCCAAACCGTAGAAGCTTTTTATTCCATCCCATTTTTTGAAAACTTGCTTGCCTCCAGTTAGTCATCTGCTGTACAACATCCTCACCTAAGGCTCGGGGAACATTTTAGAAGGACCAGAGGACTAGGATACTCTCTGGGAGATAGTATTTGCTAGACACAACATGGAAACTAAACATATGAAATACCAACAATACAGTTGCCTTGACCAAGACTTTAATGATGACCATAGCAGCTAACTGCACGATTCTGGCTTCTGTTAAACTGCTTGCTTGCTTTACTTGCACCTGCGACTGATAACCAGGATGTAGCTTTCCTGGCTGTATTCTTTCCCTTTGAAGGTCATGAATCCAAGATTTTCCAAGTAGGAAAGGGTAGGGTGAAATAAAAATGATATAAATACAGTTTACTCATGATATATGAAATTCTCAAAAAAATTATATAAAAGTAAACGTGGGTGGTAGCTGACACACATTTCAGACTCCATTCCTTTCTGTTCCCAAGGAAGAGACTGAACCCTTCTAGGCTTCTTACTTGTCAGCCTCCTCAGTTCCCCTTGTAGTTCAGCCCTTCTTAAGGATCGAGTGCAGGACCGAAACATGAACACGACAAAGATTCTTACAAAAAGACAGAAACATAACCACACATGCATTGCTGTACCAGACAGACATGCAACAGAAACAGAGCTGAGGAACACAGTAACTCAACAGTCATTGTGGGTGCCTCACAGCAGACTGGAGCAGGCAGGAGAGAAACCTCGAGAGCATGAAGTCAGGAGAATGGGCATTTGTCGGTCTGAACCGCCAAGGAAACGAGGGGGAAGAAGACGCTAGAATCTCGAGAGACTAGCAATCTGACCACGTAGAGAGACTTTCAGAAGAAAAAGAAAGCGTGCTCACAGAAATGAATTGCAGCTCAGCGTTGCCCAAACGTGGGTGCAACCATTTAAGCCAGGAATGCCCCATTATGGTTTGCATGCGAATTGTCTTTCCCAGGCCTACGAGTTGAATGAAAAGTCTCCAGCGGGTGGTGCTGTTTCGGCAAGCTGGAGCCTGACTGAGGGAGAGAGCGAGGGAGGCATCTCTGTGGTAAGCCTTTAAAGGTTGCTCCTCCCCAGGTTTATGAGTTGAATAAATCTCCAGCAGGTGGTACTGTTTCGGCAAGCTGGAGCCCCACTGAGGGGGAGGGAGAGGGGGAGGGGGGGGAGAGGGAGAGGGAGAGGGAGAGGGGAGGGGAGGGGGAGAGGGAGGGAGGGGAGAGGAGAGGGAGAGGGAGAGGGAGAGGGAGAGGGAGAGGGAGGTATCTCTGTGGTAAGCCTTTAAAGGTAGTTCATGGTCCCTTCCTTCTTTCTTTCTCTGCCACCAGTCAACCTTGACCTGAATAATCGCTGCCACATGCTTCTGGCGCACTGTGCCTCACCATAGACCCAGAAGCAGTGGGGGCAAAGGTCAGTGGACCAAAACCATGAGCCAGAAATGTGCCTTTCCAACCTCAAGTTTTTTCTGGCAGTCTGAGGACAGGTCCCCCAAGTCCATGTGTCAAAGACTTGGTTCTATCATGATACTACATGATACTATGGAGAAGCATGTAAACAATTAGGTAAGGATGAATGGGACTGCTTAGGGGGCGTGGCCGGGAAGGGGATTATGGGATTTGGCTCTTTTCTTCCCCTCACATAGCAAACAGAATCTTCATCCAGACTCACCACGATATACAACAGGATACATCAGTCATACACTGAACCGTTTATTTTTTGGGGGGGGGGGACTCATTCCTGTTTTTAAAATAATGTATTTCCGGTATTTGCCACGGTGATAAAAAGCTGGGTGACCCACCTGGAGAAAGGAATATCCGTATCTGTAAAATCCATGTAGTTAGCCTGGAGATCCCAAGTCCTTATAAGCAAGTAGTCAAAAAAAAAAAAAAAAAAAAAAAAGTCAAACGCACAGCACTTTCCCATACAAAAGATCCTTCATTTTATTATTAACACATCTCTCAGCAGAAACCTTTCAGCCCAAAAGGGAGTGGACTATTATATCCAAAGTACTGAGATGCTATATTGCAATCTAGGTGGATCTTGGATCCACAGGGAAGACGGCTTGTCCGCCTTAGGAGATGTGTTGGGTCTGGTTGTCTCCACGGTTTTAATTGGAGGCTGCTGTGTCTTTCAAGATTTTGCTTCGCCAGGCCTATGTCCTAACGTCATACTCAGTGTTCCTCATGCTTGGCTGTAGTAATGTGTGGCTTCCAGTCCTGAACCCACATCCCAGGGCTCTAAAACTCGGCTCCATCCTCCAGGGCACTGACCAGACTTAAAGTCCCTGCCGGGACAGCGCGTGCTGTAAAGCTTCTTATGCACAGCAACTAGAAACAAGGAAGTCACAGTAAAATGCCTCCCAGTACGCGAGGAAGCTTGGCTGTTGTATCAGTCAGGCTTCCCGACAGAACAAATACATACAAAAGGAGGGTTCCTAGCTTGGCTTAAATGCTGCTGTCTGGTTAGTCCAGAAATAGCTGTCTGTACATCAGAGTGGCTGAGAATCGCCCACAGCCCAACCCGTGGCAGAAGGGCCTGAGCGATGGTCTTCAGTTCACACTGCAAGTTAGAAGCCCGGAGAAGTTGATCCCGAGGCCAGCACAGGGAGGTAGCAGCGATGGCAACCTTGGGACAAATGAACACACAATCAAGACAGCGAACTCGCGGGTAAGACTGGAGATACAAAAGCCTTTCCCCTGGGTTCCTCCTGTCTTTGTTGCCACCGGAAGAAGATGCTGCTACGTTTAGGGTAGGTCTTCTCACTTCAAATCTGTAGATGATTCCAGATAGAGTCGATCGGACAGCCAAGATTAATCTCAACAGGCCTGCCCTGATTCAGGTGTTTTGGAAGGAGGGGGTAATACGAGGACGGTAGAGAATGAGAAAGTAAACAGCTAGCTCTTTGGCTATCTGAGCAGCCAATCAGTGGAGAGTGAGAGAGGCCAGGTGTCTCCGGAGTAGAAGCTCCTGTCGTGGTATCGGTGGTGAGCCTCTGCCTCTGCTCATTGAGTTCATCCGACTCCTGTGCCAGCCTCGGGCTAGCCAACAGCAGGCTGGCAGGTGTCCACTGGTTGGTCACTTCATCTCTGGGTTGTCAAGGATACTGTGGATACTGAATTATCCTAGTTTCACTCACCGTGGCTGTGATAAAATGCCCCAACAAAATGAAATCAGGAGAGGAAGTGTTTCTTTTAGCCCATAACTCCGAGTCACAGTCCATTTGGGGAAGGCCAAGGTGGCAAAAACTTGAGGTACTAGGTACACCCACAGTCAAGAGCAGACAGAGTGAACGCATACATGTTCAGTACACAAATGGTTTCCTCCCTGAAATTCATGACAGACCCCCCAAGTCCTGGGAAGGGCGGTACCCATAATGGGTGGACCTTCCCTCCTCAGTTAACATAATCAAGATAATCTCCCACAGACACGTCCAATAGGACAATCCCTCGCTGAGACTTGCTTTCTGGGTGATAGTTAGATCATGACAAGTTGTCATTTAAAACGAACCCAGCTAGCATTGAGGTAAGCTTCAAATTTTACTACGGAGTCACTGTAACAAAATCAAGCATGGAACTGGCACCAGAAAAAAAAAAGGTAGGTCAGCAGAACTTATTAAAGAAATTATTAAAAAATGAATTAGAACCAACATTGAGACCCTAAAGAAAAAGTTGGGGTTGGGGAAAAAAAAGTGGGGCTATTAAAGGCAAGGCCCTGGGTTCGATCCCCAGCTCAAAAAAAAAAAAAAAAAAAAAAAAAAAAAAAAAAAGGAAAAAGTTATTAAAGTTAGAAATTAAGTTTTATATAACATTTGAGAGTAGTTCCTAGATAAAGAAGTATAAAATATATAAAATTATATACTAATAAATTAAGTCAAAATACTGAGACTCTTACAAAAGTCATTGTGTACAAGGAACAAAAAGCTAATCAAGTTAAGGGTTAACTTGATTCTTTTTGGCCACTGCCTGGCAGCTTTGTCTATGTCATTTATCATTAGAGCTTCACCAGAAAATTTAAGTAGCTGACCTCAGAGTTTTGCGCTCTAAAATATAATAAAAGTTAAAGTTTAAATAATGATAAGTTTATAATTATTATTACTTTGGCCACAGGCCTGGGAATAGGGAAAGCTTGAGTTGTAATTGTAATTCTTAGTTTTTTTGTGGGATGTGGTTATCTTTTTAAATTTGATTTGACAATGATTATATAATGCCTTTTTTTCTACCTACTTTTAAATTGTCAATAAAAGACTGGGACAAGAGAAAGACAGAAGAGCATGAGAAGAACATGTAAAGAGTGAGTGGAGAGAACATGTCAAGAGTGAATGAGGGAAAATGTAAAGAGTAAATGAGAGAGGGCATGAGAGAGTGAATGAGAGAGCGAGTCTGAGAACAAATGTGAGAGCGAGTGAGAGAGCATGAGAAGAGAATGTAAGGGTGAGTGAAGAGAGAATGGGAGGTGTGTATGAAGATTGTGTGTGTGAAGATTGTGTGTGTGAGTAAAAGGAGAGTGCATGTGGTGTGTGTGAGATATGTGTGAGGTGTGTATGAAGAGTGTGTGTGAGAATAAAAAGATAATGAACAGAGGTGTACATGAGTGTGGGAGTTTGAGAAAAGAAAACCACAATAAAAAGAAAAAACAGAGTACACAAGAGAATACAGAGTGTGTTCAGTTTCAAGCTGCAGGAGAGAGAGAGAGAGAGAGAGAGAGAGAGAGAGAGAGAGAGAGAGAGAGAGAGAGAGAAAGAAACTTTAAGCCTTAAAATTGCCTGTCAGTTTGTACCCAAAGAGTAGTCTGTGTATATTTATTATGTGCCTTCCAGATATCCCTGCTTCCGAGTAAGAATTCTGATCCTGTGTCGAGGCTGGACCCCGACACTAAAGCATTGAAATGGAGACGGTGGGTACCAACTAGAGTGCAGACACAAAGAAATCAATCTATGCTATTGATGAGGGTGTAAATTAGTCCAGCCGCTGTGGGAGCCATACACAGGTCCCTTTAAAAACTAGAAATAGACCTTCCACATAACCCAGGCAGGCTACCCTTGGCGATTTACCCAACAGATCCAAGTCAAATGTCACGCTTGCATATCCGTGTTTACCACAGCATGTTTCACAGTAGTTAAGTTACAGAAGCAACGGGGGCAGGGGGGCGGGGCATCACAGACGGAGTAGTAAAGAAAATACGGTATACACACAGAGTAGGATTCTTTTCTTTTCTTTTCTTTTTTGTCATTCTCCCATAAAGAACAGAGCTATGTCATACAGAAAAATAGTTGTACCTGGAGATAATAACCACAATAATTGAATTAAGCTAGTCTCAGGAAGATGACTCAAGCCTCCCAAAGGTCCCTCGTTGCTCAATTACCTGACTAGCTCCACCATAGTGTGCTAGGAGTGTGAACAGCAGACCTGGGATCACAGTGACCCTCTGTGGTAACTGCCGAGCGATAGTGTCAGTCTATTCCTGCCGTGGCTCACAGAATCAAACAGCACTGAGTTGGAAGGTTGCGGGGTCGGTAGAATACAGAGACAGGAAAGGCGTGTTCTGAAAAAGCGTGTTCTTTTAGCCTTCTTTCCCAGAAGAATGCCCAGGGAAACCATCAGGCTGTCACTGCTGTCGTTACGATTAAAATAGACTATTTCAAATGCCGAGATTACAGTCGTTATGTAGAAGCTAGTAACGACGCCTTCGACAACAGTCTATTCCGACCGTTTCCCTCCCTCCCATTTTACACTGATTCATTTAATGTTTATTTAAAGCTTCGCTTTTCTCATGCGATGGACGAGGAAGCTGAGCTCTAGGAAGGTTTCTATCCGCCCTAGTTTACTCTCTGCCGCTGTGAAAAACAGCATGAGCAAAAGCAGCCCGGAACAGAGAGAAGTTTATTTGGCTTGTACTTCCATGTAAGAACCTGGAGGCAAGAACTGATGCAGAAGCCATGGAGGGATGCTGCCTTGTGCACCACGACTTGCTCAGCCTGCTTTCTTATACAGCCCAGGACCACCTGCCCGGGGGTGGCACCGCCCACAGTGGGCTGGGCTCTCCCCTGTCAATCACCAATTTAAAAAAATGCTTCCTAGACTTGCCTTCAGGCCAATCTGACCGAGGCACGTTCTCCGTTGAGGCTCCTCTTCCCTAACTTGTGTCATATTGACCATAAATAAATAAATAAATAAATAAACAAACAAATAAATAAATAAATAAATAATCTGTACAGGCACTGAACATTTTCCTTAAGCTTTTTTCACAGCAAACAAGTGGAATAACTGGTATTGAACTTCCGGTCACTTGACACCAGCGTCTCATTTCCTAACTTAAATCCTAGGTCCTGGGAGCTCTAAATACCCACCTTACTGGTATGTTCATTGACCCTTTGGGGAGTCTTGGGTTATTTGGAAACAGACGCGTAGCTGGCTCTCTTGGACATCCCACTTATATTTGTACCTCACTAAACTCTGTAAGTAGCCCTTTAAGAGTCCTGCCCCAGCCTATCAGAAGGGGAGAAGAGGGCTGAAGGTGGACCGGTCAATTGTGTTCTCACAATAGCTTTGAGTACAGCTGAGAGACTTTGGAAGTAATGAATTAAATTAAGCTCTGGGATTATACTCTCCCTTACGCCTTCACTCATCCGGATATAATGCAATGAGTTGGCCAATAGCCAAATCCCACTTACAATTGTGAGCGTCAGAAGGGAAAACCTCAGACATTATATTTCTATTGCTCTAGATTTTCTCTTTTTGGCTGGATATCTAATTGCTATGGAACAACAGTTTTCCAGATTAGGTTCATTCCTTTAGAAAGGAAATTTTGAAGTTGAGCTAACATGCTGTTTTCCTGTCAGGCTTTTTTACACATTCATATCATTTTCCCACAGTGCTTTACTCTTTTTTAGACTTGTTTTTTAGTAAGCGTGTGAGTGGTTTTGCCTGCATGCATATGTGGGCACAGCATGCCTGTCATGTTCACGGCAGCCAGCAGAGGGCACCAGATTCCCTCTTGGAACTGGAGTTAGACATGGTTGTGAACTGCCACGTGCGTGCTGGAAATCGAACCTAGATTCACTGTAAGAGCAACAAGTGTTCTTAACTGCTGAGCCATATCTCCAGCCCCAAGAGTGCATTCCTATGATTTTTTAAATGCTATCAATATTAATAAGCAAAGATTATACAGATAAATGAGAGTCTATCCTTTTTTTTTTTAATTATTTCTAAAAGACAGTTCACTGTTCCCCTTAGTTGTTCTTTCCCAGAGGTTACCAGCATTCATTGAAGGAATCTCTCTCTCCTTCCTAGGGTCTGTTTCTTTAAGTGGCTGGCATTTCTTTGCTCAACGAAATGAAGAGAAGTGTGTCGTCGTCGTAGGGACAAGGGAAGGAAGAGTTAATTTCTACGCTATAAAATGCTCTGAGTTTTAGAGCAAAAAAAAAAGAGAAGACCTAGAAATTAAATTTTAATAGACCTCTAGATTTGGGCAGCCATTACAGGTTCTCTCTATAGTAACAATTACACACATCGCTGATCTGAGATCAAATATTTATGTCTTCCTCTCCCCGCTAGGAAAATGCTAGCATTTTCCTGGCTCCAGACATCACCGGGGTAATGCGGTAGAGGGTCAAAGAGACTAAAGATGTCTTTCCACGGGGCAACCTGTAACAGAAAGGAGTAGCATGCCTGCCAACGATTAAGCACAACTGGAAGTGACTCAACGGGAACAAAGCACTGTGTTTGAGTAGATATTTTAGGCTATAATTCTAACTTCTGCTGAGAGACTGTCTTGCCTCTCGTTGAAACACATACAAAAGAAGACAAAGCGGCCTTGTGCCAGGGAGAAACAAAAGCTCTTCCCATTTCCTCAGAGCACTTTCCTTTCCAGGAGCGAACAGTTTGAATAAGACACTTCCATTATTCCCTACGGGGCACGCAACCATTTTTTTGGGAAAAAGGATGAAACACAGAATATACGTCCCCATGGGGAAAAAGGTTTCGTTGGTGTTTCTAATACAGAAAGCACTGGCAGGCTGAATTCTGTTTTACACTGGATGACTTCAAACAATGGTAATGTCTCATGCACCTCGGAGGACTGGGACTTGCTTCTTCTGACCATCCATGTAGGCAGTGGCCACGACAGCACATTGTCAGCTGTCACCGGCTGTAGGTTTGGCTGTAATAAATTCTGCACTCCATGTCTTTTTCAGAAATAATTTTAGAGCTGCCTATGGAGAACTTTGGACTTAATAACTCACAGTGCCCTCATATATAATACCTATCCTACAAGGCCTTTTCTTCTGTTTTTTTTTTTTTTTAATTTGATTTCAGAGTCTATAAAATTCTGTTAATTTTTTTTCTCAGTGAGCTCAAAATATACCACCCAGCTGGTCCAACCATGGATACGCCCTGTCCATGCTTACTCTAGTAGGTGAAGCCCTCTGCTGTCCATCTGTGATGTTAGCTGCTGACTATTGTAGAAAATACTTAATCTCAATCAGAATCTTCTACCCTGTCTTTGATTATTCAATTCCCAGATAAAGGACAAACACAACCTTTAATTTACAACAAGCTTTTATCAGTACTATAGCTGGGCTGATATCTACTCTCTATGTTATTAAAGTCTATTTCCCCATCGATAACCCAGAGTTATGATTTACTATGTTCCATCTGGGCAGTTTTTAACTCCTTAACTCCAGTTGGCCAGCCCTCATGGTCCTGGTACCCCATGGTGTCTTCTCCTCTTACCCCCTCCTCTCTTCTCATGGTTTCCTCATACTCCAAGCCCGGGAACTCCAAACCCTGCCTGTATCTCTTCTTCGCAGCCATTGGCTGTTGGCATCTTTATTTAACCAATAGTTTTAAATTAGGGAGCAAGGTCGCGTTGTACATGCAAATCCTCTCATTCCTGGGAGCAACCAGGCCTTGGGAGTCAGGATTTATCAGTTCAATCCATATCGAAAGATCAAACCTCACAACTGACGGAACTCTACCCGCCCCGGGCCTGGTTGGCCTTTGTCACCAATGACCCCGCAAGTGCTTCGCTAGCTGTTAAGCCGGGCTCCCCTAGATACCACATTTGTATGGCAAACATAATTTTCACTCTGGGCCTTTCCCCTGGCTAACGACAAAAAAGCCTTCTTGCCTTAGAAATAGCAGATCAAAGAAAGACCAAACCTTAGGACTAACGCCGAGACCTGTAGAGCACCATGTCCAGCATCACAGGATTGTAGCACAACCATCTGGGTGACAATAGCATTTCCACTGCCATCCCTGACATGCTCTCTTTGGCCAGCTCTGCTCCACCACACCGGAAGTTTCCCCTCATAGTCCTGGCGTCTCCATTGCAGCTTAAGCTTTTTGGCTTCGTGCAATGGCTTCCTGGGACCTCCTTGTAGAGAAGCAGAGACCCTGCTGCACGCTGCATAGCTTCGGAGGCTTCATGGAAACGAGGAGAAGCAACGGGAAAAAGAGCCCCAGGGTTGTATGGGAATGGGACGTGGGAGGAAGGGAGCCGGTGGGGCTGAGGGTGGGGGAACCTGTGGGCCGGGGCCGGGGTATGTGTATAGCGAGCGCTTGTGAGTAGAGACTGAGGGAGCCTGTAATCTAACGTGGACCCCACTATGCTGATGGGAACCAAAGGCGCGCGTTAATGGAAGAGCTGCGTGTCGCTTTTGCTAGAGATGAATGTTATTTTAGTTTTTTCAAATCCTATTTTCAGTGATGGTTCTTGAATGCTTTAACCTCCCTTGTAGCCTACCACCCACCAGAGGTAGCAGAAAAGAAAGGATACGGGGTTGGGGGGGTGGTTGGGAGGGGGAGAAAGGATACAGGGGAAGTGGACCTGTTTAGAAAGGTTCTTTGGAGCAACTCCCGTCTGTGTTGTCTGGAAATCAGCCGTTCAGTTCACAGGTCAGCAGCGGCAGCTCCATTCACCAGCAAACACCTCACGGATGCACCAGTAGTCCAGGTCGGTACAGTCTGGTTATCAACAGTGGTGACCCGACCTAGCAGAGATAGCCAGGCCTCAGGCCTCAAGCCTCAGCTCAAGTCAGCAGGAGGGACCCAGAGGGACACCGGGAGATTTTCTTAGCTGTGCCTGTCTCAGGGAAGTGAAGCTCAGGGAAGAGGTGAGACCCACAAGTGTTGCACAGATAGCTGTACCAGCAAGCCAAGCTCTATCTTTGTCACTCTGTGGAGACCTCTTTATGCCCTCCAATTATCACGTGTCCTCCGCGTGCCTTGCCTAGCATGGCTCTTGCCTCAGCGTGTGCATCCAACCAGCTGTAGTCCACAGAGTCCTGACAAATGCAGCTCCACTATGCAATGGAAGGCGGACCAATACATGCAGGTTGCTAGGGAAGAATCTTTCATCATATGTTCCTTCACATGTCTGCCCGAGCTAAACGCCATCCAACTGTCTTTCCAAAGAACCCTTAAGTTTCCACTTCAGATGGGAGAGCGAGCTTCCCGAGTCCCCAAGGTAATGCTGGGTTATGTTCACCCGCCAGGATGCGGTTAGAGGAGTTTCTTCCAGACCTGACAATTCTGAATTCAGATAAGTCATCGATGAAGGTGAACCATCATGCCTGGTATGAAGATTGAACAGGAAAATGTACACATTAGGCAGAGCATGTCCCCAAAGGGGCGCATGATAGATTTTTGCTGTCTGTCCTTCTGCAGTTTAGAAATACGTGTTTCGTGTATGTTGTCAAAGAGTCTAGAAAATACAGAGACGGAATGTCAAACAGTTAAATGCTATGATTTTTCACTGTATAGCGACATTACATTCTCAGGCAAACCAAACACACTTCGAATGAAACCAGGAAATAACCACATTTATCAGATAAAGTCCAATTCCTCCAGTCAGTGGCTCTCCCCGCTTCCCGGGTGTTTAGTGTGATCCCTGGTCTGTCATGTCGTGTCTCTTCTCATTTTACTGAGAGAACACTGCTCAGCCAGTGTCTCAAAAGTACTTAAAATTAGCATCAGAATCTAAGCTCACTGAGGGCTGGTTAGAGTACTGGTCACCTCTGTGTCCCAGGTACACAGCACACGGAAGACCAACCACCATGTCTCGGACCCGGACGTTGATGTAAATCACCTTAGCTATTTCATTTCCAGGATTTCTTTTCTCCTCCCAACCAAGGAAGAACCTGGCATGACAAAGAGAACAGCTTGCCCAAGTTGCTGCGGGTTATAGGCAGCCTCGTCAAGACTCGTAGTGAGCTTACATCCGGGCGCCTTCTTGTTTCCAACTTAGCTACTCTGCGTGTAGAGCCACCTGTTGGGGGAAGGAAACACTGGTTTGAGATATGCATCTTGAAGGAGAAAAGGGAAACTGGGGTTAGGAACATTCTACTCTATTTGTGAGTGAGCATACATCCCGCAACCTAACAGCACTGTTCATTCTCCCTCTGGCTTGGCTCTTAGAAGATGCAAACCCTTTAAAGAGACCCCGCCCACTTTCTTCCGGTAACGTGCAATATGGGGCCAGAACCTCAGATACCTGCGGGGGACTGGGATTGGGGGATGTTCTAAAAGCCTCACCGATAAAAGGCCGGGCTGGCAAATCTTTAACCTTTGGAAGCTGACACAGAGTCCTAACTGGGCCTTATGGTTTCCCTCTAAATGATTTGCAAGGCCCTTTGCATTTTCATCCTAAGAATGGAAGAGATGGGGAGCGGCTGACCCTCAGAAAGATAAGGCAGTGCTCCACAGCCGGCCTCACCCTGTGCAGGGCGGGTTCACGGAAGTAGGTTGGTTAGGACTCATGAAGAAGAGAGGTTTTGTCCCTACTACCTCTTACCTCTCCAGGCATCTACTCCAGGAATTGTTGAAGCAACGGACCAAATGGCACTCACTATTTAAGGCCCACATTTATTGGGGACATTTGTATATTTTTTAAAAAGAAGGCAATGGGGAGGTTGGAGAGATGGCTCAGTGGTTAAGAACACTGGCTGCTCTTCCAAGGGAACTTGAATTCAGTTCCCACCATCCATCAGGCACACACGGGCGTGGTGCGCACGCATACCTGGCAGGAGAAGTTCCCATACTTTTGAAATAAAAATTAAAAAAAAAAAAAAATGTGAAGCGGGTGAGGATAGAACGTTCCTGGTGGGGGAAATGATCTCTTTTAACCATTTTCTGTTCTGACTCAGAAAAGCAGTGTCTCTGACCTCTCCAGACCTTCTCCCGGTGGCTTTTCAACAAATAAAAACAGAATCTGAGAGGGAGTTCTGCGGTAGAATGCTTTCCTAGTCCCGAGTTTTACCCCCAGCACTGCAATAACAAATCGATCCTTAAGTATGCAGACTTGTAACTGATCATCCTTTCTTATTTCTTCTCGGAATCTACTCAGCCCATGCCTTAGGGTTTCGTTGCTGTGCACAGACACCATGACCAAGGCAACTCTTACAAGAACAACATTTAGTTGGGGCTGGCTTACAGGTTCAGAGGTTCCGTCCAGTATCCTCAAGGCAGGAACATGGCAGCATCTAGGCAGACATGATGAGAGAAGAGCTGAGAGTTCTACACCTCATTCCAGCTAGGATGAGGAGGGTCTTAAAGCTCAAGACCACATGACACACTTCCTCCAACAAGGCCACACCCACTCCAACAAGGCCACACCCACTCCAACAAGGCCACACCCACTCCAACAAGGCCACACCCACTCCAACAAGGCCACACCCACTCCAACAAGGCCACACCTCCTAATAGTGCCCTTCCCTGGGTCAAGCATATTGAAACCACCATACCCCAAATAAAATACTATTTATTCACTTACAGTATGTATGCACATATGTGCTCCCAGGTTTAGACAGTTTCTGCAACACTATTTATCAAATAGCATACATTTGTTTCTTCTCCATGGCTGTGGCCAAATACTGAACAGAAACAATTTAAAGGAGGAATTGATTTTTCCTGACTCAGAGTTTCAGGTGCTTCAGCTTGGCGGCCGTGCTCCTGCCCAGTGACATGGCGTGCTGCAAACAGACCCAGTGCCTGTCACATCAGCGGAAGCCAGGAAGTGAGTCTTCAAGCTGAGCTGTATTCTGAAAAACCTGGCAATCTGGAGAGCCAGAGCGAATCTGCCATCTAAATTCTTTTCTCATTATCGGTTTTACAGAGAACCGGAACAAAGAAATCCAATTAAGAGTTCAGGCTTATCCTTCTGGCCAAGAGACCCTTATCTCTGCGATTGCCTTCCCACCTCAAGTCTTCCTCTCCAGTATCGGGGGACGGATTATAGACCTAAGGCCACTGAGTCTTGTCCACTCTTGGTGTGTTTTGTGTGAGGTGTGTGTGGGTAGAGTCATTTAGAACAAGAACCACCAGCAATCTGCAGCCCGTGCAGATTCCTCCCCGCAGAACGCGTACGAAGGCATCCTTGCAATGTTCCTAGCATGGTGTCCCTATCCTGTATGTGGGATAAGATCTTCACGTGTAGAAGCAGGATGAAAAGGAGGAGTACAAAGGTTGCAGAAATGCATTTGGGTCCAAGGAGAACTTGGGGCTAGATCAGGTTTAAATGGTGGACTTAATGTTGGAGTAAACATCTCGGCGAACTAAGGTACATCTGTCTGGAATTTGTCAATCTTGATCAAAAAACCTCAGGCTTCCGTTTTGTTTTCTTGCCAGTGTGTGGAGGGTTGGAGCGGCTGGCACAGCAGGCTGGGCTCATCCAAAGGGAACAAGCAGATTAACAACCACCGTACCCCACACGGAAAGAGAGTGATGGTTCTCGACAGCTAAGAACAATGTGTCTGTTTGCAAATCCCATGCCTTATCTTTGTAGATATGTTCATTGTGCATTTTAAAAGTTTAATGATGGTGACTCTTGACTTGGGCTCTCATTTCTACAGATACACCATCTCCCTCTCACTACACCATCCTTCCCAGAGTCCACTTAACACCTGACCAAAACGTTCCTCAGGAACCAGGTTCATTGGATTATTCACTGCTCTGAGAAGTCTTGTGATTTCTTCCGGAATCATCTCTTAGGGAGAAATGTGTAACTGTTGAAAATGCTGAATAAAAAAAAACAACCGACGCATCACGTGGTGGTTCTTTTCGACTGTCTACTGGTAGATTATTCACAGGAGGAAATAGCGTCTTGTCAATGAGTCAGGGAAGGGACAGCATAATCCAGGGGGCAGTAAACGCTTCTGAGAGGACAGAGGAATCAATAGTCCCCATGCATAGGCCATAAATGAAATGAAACTCCGCAGATGAGAGAAAGCGCAAAGAGGGCTTCGGTAGTTCTATGAGTGGACTCTATCTGTAAACATGGACTCCTCTGAGGTCAGTTGTAGAACACACGTGAGCACAATACCAGGGTTCGATCCCCAGCAGTGAGAAAAACAAACAACAAAAATCCCAGACCAGCACACTGCTTCCACTAATTTAAAAAACAAAAGAGCCGGGTGTGGTAGCTCCCATCCACAGTCTCAGCACTCAAAGACGTAGAGCCAGGAGGATTGCTCCAAGTTCAAGGCCATCCTAGTTGTGTTACTATTTTTCTATTGCTTTGAAAAAAATATCATGACTCTACTAGGGTTTTCTAGAGTAACAACTTATAGACTGAATCTCTGAATCTTTCTCTCTCTCTCTCTCTCTCTCTCTCCTTCTGTGTGTGTGTGCATGTGTGTATTACTAGAATATATACATATATACTACACACATATACATATCACACATATACTAGAATATATACATATATACTACACACACACATATATATATATATATATATATATAATTATTATTAGAATGACTTACAGGCTGCAGACCAATGGCTGTCTACCCATGGAAGGTCCAGGAATCCCTGAGGACGGCTGTCTCAGCCAGCCTTTATTAGATGGAGGAATCCTGAAGCTGTAGGCCCTAATGCTGGTGAAGGGAAGGGACTTGGTAGCAAGGTGAGAGTAGGCTGGTGGAGCCAAAGTGTCCCTCTTCCATGCCCTTAGGCAGGCTTCCAGCAGGAGGTGGAGCCCAGATTAGATCCGGATTAAAGGTGTGTCTTCTGGACTCAAGATCTTCCCTCCCAGGTGTGAAACCCCCCCGCCCCCATTTTTGAGTTTTAGTTGATTCCAGATGTAGTCAGGTCAACCACAAACAGCCACCACAGTGACCGAAAGCATGTCACAGAAGAAAGAGTTTCAGCTTTGGTTCCAGAGGGACAGTTCATAACGCTGGGGGACACAGGACAGCAGGCAGCCAGAGCAGGACGCTGAAAGACCACATCTTCAACTGACATGGGGAGCAGAGAGAGTGAACTGGAAGCGGGGAGAGGCTAGACACCCTCAAAGTGTACAACCCCAGTGGATTCTCACTCCAGTAAGCCCCACCCTTTAGGGGTCCTAAAACCTCCCCAAAGGACACATTCATCTGGGGCCCACTGTTTAAATACCTGAACTTATAGAGGACCTTGCCCATTCAAGCTCACACACTGGGGGACATAGTGAGCTCTGGGCCGGCAGAAACTAAACAGTGTGACTGATATAAAAACAAAGGAGAGCAAAACAAAGCACACACTGGCCAACGCAACAGAGATCTCCCCATAGGTTTACAGCCGACTGACCACACACTGACGCGAGATCTCTGGGGTAAATCCACATGCTTCCAGTCAATTGACTTTGAACAAACATGTGAAGAACACTGGGAAACGACAATCTCTTAATGAATGCTATTAGGACAACCGGATGTCGGTATGCAGAAGAATCAAGTGCGATTCGAATCCACACCTCCCACCTCACACATCTCACCTCACATACCCAAATCAACTCAGAATGGTTAAAAGACAAAGATATAAGAGCTGAAGCTGAAAAACGGGCAAAAGACCTCAACAGGCGTTCGCCAAAAGAAAGCCCACAAACATGATAGATGTATGAAACAATTCTGGACGTTACAAACTAAACATTTCTTTAAAAGGCAAATTAAAACGAGCCCACGTCTTTTAGAATGACTATTGTTTTAAAAAACAAAAGAAAAAGATGGCCAAGGATGAGAAGAAACCTTTATGAGTGTCTGTGTAGGATGATGTCATCACGCAGCAAGGCGGGTCCAGGATAAGGCGAAGCCTATCACGGATGAGAAGGTGGGGAAATGTCTAGGAAGGAGAGAGCAGGAAGAGAAGCAAGAGAATCAAGACGGAGACAACGGGGCCGGGTGATCCGGATCCAGGTGGTCTAGGTCAATTTTATCTTGTCTAGGTGGGCGGTTTCTATCTTTATTAATTGGTGGTGAATTTATTCTGTGGATGTATTGTAGATTGAGAATTTAACATATAAATCTAATTGTTAAACTACAAGTCTCTATAGAGTTTTGATTTTACCAGGCTACAGGGGACGTGAGCAATGCTCCGAGTGAGCAGAGAGAAACCCTGTCTCAGTTCTGAAAGCCTCGCTAGGCTATAGGACGCCTGGGGCTAGCATGGCGTGATGCCACACTAGAACAGCCCATGGAACACGATGTGTGAGTCAGGCGTGGTAACAGCTCGCCAAGGGGACAGTGTGGGAAAGCGGCTGGCAGAGAAACAGCCGGAGCGCACGGCTCCTGCGGATCCACACAGAGTGAGAATGCACGGGTACCGGTAGCCGCCGACCCCATTTTTATTCTTACTGCAACATGTCTGCTTGGAATGCCAATTATAATGCCGCCAAGGAAAGCAGCAGTTCCTCACAAAACCAAAACTACCATGTGACCGAGAAATCGGATGGAAACTGTCAGAGAGTACCTGCTGTCACGTGTGCATTCGGTATTGGTCACAACAGTCAAGACACCAAGATACCAAGTGTGGTGTTTTATGCATGCAATCCCAGATGTCCTGAAGTAGGGGCTGGAAAATCTAGAATTGTAGGCCAGTCTGTACCACATAGAAAGCTCAAGCCCAACCGGGGTTATCTACTGGGACCTCTATCTTAAAAAGCAAAAAGCAAAACCAAAACAGAACACCCAAACAAAAATGACCTGGAGATGTGGTATATATATGGCATGTTTTTATTCTCTGAAGAACTGCTGATTGACTGAAACCAGGTCTTCCTGTTTCCTAGGCTGATGAAACTCCTGGGCCACAGCATCCTAAGTGTTGTGACTACAGGAGCATGGCCAGGATAGAATTTAAAAAGGTATGATGGTTTGTATAATCTCGGCCCAGGGTGTGGCACTATTAGAAGATGTGGCCTTGTTGGAGTGGGTGTGGCCTTGTTGGAGTGGGTGTGGCCTTGTTGGAGTAGGTGTGGCCTTGTTGGAGTAGGTGTGGCCTTGTTGAGTGGGTGTGACCTTGTTGAGTGGGTGTGGCCTTGTTGAGTGGGTGTGGCCTTGTTGGAGTGGGTGTGGCCTTGTTGGAGTGGGTGTGGCCTTGTTGGAGCAGGTGTGTCACTGCGAGCTTTAAGACCCTCATCCTGGCTGCCTGGAAGCCAGTCTTCTCCTGGCAGCCTTCAGATGAAGATGTAGAACTCTCAGCTTTACCTGCACCATGCCTGCTTGGATGCTGCCCTGCTCCTACCTTGATGATAATGGACTGAACCTCTGAACCTGTAAGCCAGCCCCAATTAAATGTTGTCCTTATGAGAGTTGCCTTGGTCATGGTGTCTGTTCACAGCAGTAAGACTCTAAGACAAAAGGGCAGTCTCACAAAGGCAGAAAATAAAGTGGCGGTGTTCCAGTTACAAGAATAGGATGCATGGGCTGGAGAGATGGCTCAGAGGTTAAGAACACTGTCTGCTCTCCCAGAGGTCATGAGTTCAATTCCCAGCAACCACATGGTGGCTCACAACCACCGATAATGAGATCTGGTGCCCTCTTCTGGCCTGCACGTATACATGCAGGTGGAACTCTGTGTACATAATAAATAAATCTTTAAAAAAAATTAAAAAAAAAAAGAATAGGATGCATAGATTTACGTAGTCGTGATGACCATGGTGACGAATAAGGCACTGTGCCTTGACTAGTAGCACTTGGACATGCACACACACCCCCATCCGCCCATCCACCCACCCATACCTTTTTTTTTTTTTCTTTTTATTATAAATTACAGGATTTCACTGCGTTGCCCTGGCTGACCCGGCAGGCTCCTGGAGCATTGGGAACACCGGCACGTGCGGCTCTAATGGACCTCTTAATGCCCTGAGTCCTCTTTCCAGTGGTTTGTGGAATGAGACAAGTTGAACTGCTTCATGCGGTACATGGACTCTTGTGGAAATTTTCTCCCATTACGGCACCATTTAAGGAGATACCAAGAGTCTTGCTTTTATCCCTCCTGGTAAGTGGTCTCTTTCTACGTTATCAGGAACAGTCCCAGTACTTTTCAAAGAAGGCGATCAGCAGAACTGAGCTAATGTGCACTTACTGCGGCTCTAATTGGCGCCTTCTCGCCACCCCGTTAGGCCACACCCCCTTCTGCTACGCCCCCTGGGGAGATTTGCAACTACTTTGCCTTTTGCCTAGAACGTGCCCTTCCCACACTAGTTGCATACAGTAATCTTCAGTTTCTCTAGGTCTTCCCTAAAACACCACAATAGATAAGGCAGTTTGGGTGTGTGGTAGCCAGAAGGTAAGCACAGAACTATTTAGCGATGGGCTGGCTAACACAGACAGGGAGAAGAGAGTCAAAATAACCCTTACTTACAAAGCTTATGTCTGTCTTCCAGTCTCAAGATTATCGGTTTCTTTGCGGATCTGGAGTCATTCCTTGGTTCGCGCAGCTTGAGGGCAGAGAGTGTGAACTTTGATTGGGCCCGCTGAGTTTCAACCGCATAAGAGGGGCATAAGAGATCCCCAGTATGCCCAGTCTGGGAATATGAACAGAGATCTAGACTGCAAATAGATGGTGCGGAAGTCTCCATGTACACAATTTTCAGGGGTCAGTGGTGTCCCGGAGCAAGTCCCTCTGAATAGAAGCACCCAAACATCCCATCCTGGAGAGAGAGGTTCCTTGAAAGTCAAGAAGGAAGCCTCCTCATTCTCAGAAAATTCCTTAAACTTACAAGAATCTGAAACCCCACCCCCAAAGTTACATCAACAGCAGCAATCACTGAAGAGAGATTTCCCAGGTCTGAGCTGCTTGAAGTTAATTTTGACCGGCTGAACTGCACACAGGTCCTTCTGGGAACGCGGAGGAAGCAGAGCTCTAGGGTTGCCAGTGCCCTCTTCTGGCCTCCTCAGGCACTGCACTCAAGTGCACAAATCCACACATAGGCGTATACAAATAATTAAAAATAAAGCTAAAATATTTTTAATAGAGTTCTTTGTTCAAAGAGCATCTACGGCTCAGTAGCTGTGGAGTCTCCAACTAATAGGTTGGTGGTCTGACTAGCTGCTTTGGACCGGGGCAGAAGGCGAGTCAAGTATCTCTCTCTGGCTTTTCATGGCAATCCACATGGCTGAGATGGCAACCTCTGTGTCTCGGCGTGAGTGAGATGTTCTTACTCTTCAGTCTGGGTGATTGAGGTACTGGCAGTCCAGGTCAGGGACAGCTAGCTGCCACCATGCCTTACCATGACCCTGACCCAGGCTTCCATAGTGATTTCAAGTATGCTCAGGAGGATGGCAGAGATCGAAGAACACAGCAGCTGCCTGCAGAGGGCCCATTTTACAGAGACCCAGAAATGACAGGACAAGGGATTGCATATGACTGGAGGCATTGCCCCAGCTGACCTCACTGAGAAAGTTAAATTTCACAGACAATGCTATTTAGAAATTTAAGCTTGCCTGGTGGGTGAATGTGGTGCACTCCTTTAATTCCAGAGCTTGGAGGCAGAGGCAGGCGGATCTTTGGGTTTGAGGCCAACCTGGTCTAGAGAGCAAATTCCAGGACAACCAGGACTATATGGAGAAACCCTGTCTCAACAACTCCCCACCCCAAAAACAAAGAAAGAAAGGAAGAAAGAGAGAGAGAGAGAGAGAGAGAGAGAGAGAGAGATTAATTTAAGGGGCTGGTACTGAGAAATGGCTCAGTAGTAAAGAGCACTGACTGCTCTTCCAGAGGTCCTGAGTTCAAATACCAACAATCACCTGGTGGCTCACAATCATCTGTAATGAAATCTGATGCCCTCTTCTGGTGTGTCTGAAGACTGCTACAGTGTACTTACATATAATAAATAAATAAATCTTTAAAAACAAAACAACAACAACAACAAAAAAAGAAATTTAAGATGGCAATTGTAGGGTTTTAAATTTTTCAGGCGCTTTGGAATAAAGGGGCCTGTGAGAGCACACTGGAAGCCCACAGATTTCTCCTTTTTGGGGATAGATAGTGGTTAAGACTGTGGAACAGCGTCAGTTCTATATGGAAGGAGAAGAGGGCTGAATGTTGCATCCATTGGAGTACCAAACAACTGCAGGCTGGGCAGAGAGAGCGTCCCGGCTGAAGACAAATGAATGGGGAAGTATTTGGTCTGTGAACCTGATTTGGAAAAGCTTTGCAAATGCAAATACACCAGCCACATTATGCCTCGAGAACTTTATCTCACAAACTATGCATTGACAGACATTTTTCCTTAGGATTAAGAGTATAGCTCCTATCCGGGACTATTAGAGTATTTTTTACAGCATATATTGATTGATTAAAAAAACAAATGCATGAGAAAAACTGTAGGACATGCATTAATGTACCAAATGGGGTGTACTAATAATAGACTCACAGCTGGCCTACGTAAATAATTCCATTTCCTTGTGGCAACAGTCATCTCTACATAAAAAGACCACAACGCTTCTGTAACACTTATCAAGCAACAAGCAAATGGGATCTCTAAAACCTCTGAAGAATTCCAGATGCCTCGCTGAAACTTACTTCAGAATCAAACCCAAGTATTTTCTAGCTACAAGTTAGTGTTCAGCAGTCTTAGGTCAGAAGACCCAGGGCTTCTACATCCGCTGAGAACCTTGGCAGGGCAGTGATGAGACCGGGAGGGTTGGAGAAGTGGGTGTGAATGTCTCTCGAGACAGTTTCTGAGGTGCTTATAGCAAAGGCGCCACCCCTGACACCGGCTCTCTGTGGTTGCAGACAAGATGCTCGCCTGTCTGGGGCTCAGGTGAAACAGTGGCAGTAACTCCCAGGGGGAGATGAAGCGATCACTGTAACACGTTTAGGACCAGACACAGCACAGGACAAGCACCACGTATGCATTTGCTGGATGAAGAACCAGAAACTCCTTCTGCAATCGACACACTTCTGGAACTGAGAGTTCAGTAAGAGCGCCCCTTCCCTTCCCTTATCCCTCCCAGTCTGTCCTGAAGCCCAGTCTTTCTTCAGAACCCCCTGATTCCCCCTCTGCAGTGCTGGGATTATAGGTCATACATAGCTGGCATCACAGGTCTCAGATAGCATTACAGGCCATAGACAGATGACATTATGGGTCATTGCTGGTCCCCCTCCCTCTCCCCACTTCCTCTCACAGAGTCTCCTCATCTTCTCAAGATCTCCAAAGTTCTGCAGTTACTTTCCATGTTACAAATAGTCTTCTTTTGCAAAACCGGACCCTAAGAAGCAAGGAGAGCGTTTCTTGGTCGTTTTCTCTAATTTGTATTGTCTTTTTTTTTTTTTTTTACTGCATATTCGTGGTTAAATTCCTACGTTAATATTGATCGCAATGTTTTTTTTTTCCCTTCACATGAGAATATCAACTGTATGGGGGTTGGGAGTGTAGGCTGGTATAGAATGCTCCCCTAGCACGCCAACCAAGGGTGCTGGGCTGGACTCCTAGCATCTGGGAGGCGAAAGAGGAAAAAGGGTAAGAAAACTAAAGAATAAAACACAGGGAATGTAGTGTCATTGAACATTAAACTAGGTACGGGCTCAGGAGGCAAGTGACTCGCCAGGTAATGAGTGACACCCGGGCACTGTGGAGAAGCCACCATTCACCAGCGTCCTTGACAGCTGCTGTGCAGACCGGCGACCCAAGGACTCCGTACTCCCGCCGCATTTGCTCCCAGTCCTTGGGTTGTCAGAGCAGCATTCCTTCACTCTCTGCCGTCATTTCCCCCTTTCCTTTCTTTGTTCTTCCTGGTACTATAGTTTCCCATATTGTCCTATTAAAGAGTTTACACGTAGCTATGACGTGTTCGGCCTAGTGCCGGGGCTTGGAGGGGGAATGCAAAACCGCATCCCCTGCATCCGGCGACCACTCCCCGCGTGTGTGCTCCGTCGGGCGGGGACAGAGAGGTGCGCACGTGTGTCGTTTCCCCCACACTAATCGGGCACCTTGTGACGCCTCGCCATTCCGCAGACTAGTTTAAAGACCCTGGCGAGACCCCTGGAAGCCGGCCAGCCTCTGCAGCTGAGGCGCGTTCCGCAGGCGCAGCCAGGCTCGCCCAGCCTCTGCCACTCCCCTCGCCCAACTCCTCCTCCCCTAGCCCGACTTCCTCCCGGGCTCCTAGAAGCCGGGGCGGTTTGATCTGGGGCGGGAGTGGCGGTGTCCCTCTGGGCATGCTCAGTTGCAGGCTGAGCAGCGCTTGCCGAAGCAGAGCGCGGGCGTAGCGCAGCGGGACTGTGCTGAGAGGGCTGAGCGGAGCTTGCGGCCCGAGCCGAGCGGAGCCGAGCAGAGCCGAGAGCAGCCGAGCGGCGGTCTCGGGGAGACATGCAGATGATGACTAGGAACGTCCTGCTGAACATGGAGCTGGAAGAGGACGACGATGAGGATGGAGACATTGGTGAGTGCCAGAGCCGGGGCGCGCGGAGCCGGGCCGGGGCGAGGGGCATCCGGGGCGGACGCCTTTGCGCGGAAGCCGAGGCTCCGGAGCAACTTTGGGTCTTTTTCCTGCGTCGTCTCTGGCAGTGTTTGGGGGGACCCTGCTCTCGGGTTCACGACACACCTGAGCAGGATTCTCCGAGGCCACAGGCTGCGCCGCAGCACCGGCCCGCAGAGACACAAACAAAAGGGCTGGAGCCTCCGGCGCGGGGCAGAGACGCGGGGCGACGCCGGGTGGAGGAAGATGGCACATTTCCATCAGGCCTCCTGGATGTCAAAATGTTCCCTCTCACGGCCTCCAAACACTTTACAAAGTAAATTTAATAGTTGGGTGTGGCTTTTCCTTCCTTTCAGGTTTTACTCACAGACCAATCATAGGAATTTGTTAACTCCCTGGTCTAGCCGAACTTGGGAATTCCACGCCGCGATCAGCCTTGGCCTTTCATTGTGACAGCGGTTTATCAGGCACTCATCTCTGTGGACAGAGCAAATAGTATTCCCTTTCAAGTAGGGGAGAAAAGTGCGCGCAGGTTAGCCTCCCTGGCGCCCCACACTGTCAAGCACAAGTTTCTGATTTCCCAGAGTTGAGCGAGTTTAAGGCTCTGCACCTGGCGGCTGCTGGGCAAAAGATGCTACCGTTTCATGGGACTGAACACTAAGTGACCATTTACACAAAATAACACCGGTGGGAGCAACGTTAAAAAGTTACACTCGTGTTAGCCCAGTTAGTTTCTTGGGGGAAATAGTCTCGTCTGCTATAATGACGCACTCAAGAGAGATCAGGAATAGGATTGACATAGGCAAGAAGCTGAGCAAGTAATTGCTGCCGTCAGATTTCAATTTAGAAAGGAAATCTAATTTGGGCTAGCCTCTGTTACATGATAGGTATCATAGGTTGTCTTCAGACCCTGCCAGTAGGCTGGCTTCACTTTTAGTGATCCACACTTGTTCCATGAAGTAAAACAGCCGATGCAGTTAACTACCTCTGCTTCTTTTTACCGAAGCCTCCGGTATTTAGAGTAGGACCTTAGAGAGCAGACGGCCTGTTTTGGCAGGTCACAAATATTTAAGCAGATTCTGGCCATTTTTGGTTGTCCTTTACTGAATTAGAAGTTGAATGTGGAACACAGTTATTTTTGT